>NW_020884906.1:929933-984568 GCF_003945725.1 Corapipo altera
CCGCTCCCCTCACAGCCCCCGGGCTCGGCCGGGCTCGCTGCCCCGCTCCCCGCAGCGGCTCCGCGGCCGCCCCGCAGCCCCTCGGCAGCCTCGGCTCGGAGCGAGCCCATGCAGGGGCAGAGCGCCGCTCCGCCGGCAGCAGCGAGGGCGGGCTGGCGGCTCCCGCACGGCTCCGTCCCCGCCGCCCTCACATGGCTCTGCCGCCTCGGCCCCGGCGCCGGGAGGCTCCGTGCGGGGGGCGGCACCGGCGGGGCGGCCGCAGCCGGAGCGGGCTGGGCCGGGCCGGGATGGGCTGGGGCGGCCACGCCCGGCGCCGGGGGAGCGGGGGCAGGAGCGGGGGCAGCGGGAGCCGGGCCCTGCCCTGCCCGGTTCAGCCCCTCGCCCTGCCCGGTTCGCACCGAGCGGCTGCGCGCCCGGAGCCCCCCCGGGGGTTCCCCCGCTTCCCTCCCCTCCTGCTGGATTACAGAGACAAAGAGGGAGAGCGCCCGTCCGCAGCCGCTCTCGGAGCGGGAACCTGCGGGCTCCGGGTCCCCTTCCCACAGCGGCCACACGGAATTACAGCCAGGGCTGACAAGAACGCACAAGAAAGGAAATCCTCGCGCTTGCTTACTTTTCGCACTTCACTTCGAGATTAATGGCATCCCTGATGCACCAACACCAGAGAACGACGATCTTCCATCACTGTCTCCTCCCTTTTCCATCTCACAAAGATGCGGCGACGCTTAGAGCTCAAAGTACAACTGGCCTCATTTTTTAAAACCATTCACCTGCCCGCAAACCTGCCCCACATTCATTAAGGGATTCTCCGGATAAATTATTGAATACCAGAATGAATGCCAGATGTGCTAAACCTTGCATCCACCACATTCAGCAACAAAAACTGGGGCTTCACAGCACGGTTCAACCTGGTTTGCACATCCACCTAGTTCTAGCACATTGGAAGCACCTGTTTTTTAACATTCAGTCTTCGAACAGGCAGCCAGGCTCCAAACCTCCAGAGAGGCAGGCTGGGAGGTGCAAACCAACCTTAACTAAACCTGAAGCATTTTTCCCCCTGGAGCCACAGGAGGACATGCTTACCCAGCACTGGAACTAAGCCTTGCCCTTCCAGGTGAGCACTTGGCCAGGTCTGGGAGGCAGCAAAAGTCCTCCCCCAGTGCTAAAAAACCCAGCACTTCTTGCAGGCACCAGCCAAGGGGCAATGGCTGTTTTTCCTCTTCCACACTGGGTTCCTGCAGCAAACCAGTAAGTGAATCCAGCACTGTAACAGCTGCTGGCTGGGCAATGGTAATTAGGGACTGAAAGATACTGGCATCAAATTAGAGACTATCCCTGGGAAACAGGCAGAGTCAGAGATAGTGAGACCAGCTATAAAGCAGAAAGGAAGGTACATTACAATTTAACCTTCTTTAATTATCAGAATAGGCACCTTAGCACAAAAGAGTCTTTTCATCCCAGCTTCAGATTCCCTGAAAAATTTACAACATACTTCCAGTGTCACTGTAACTCACAGTTGGTACCAATCCTACAGGATCAACATGAAAAATGCAGCATCTCCTATACAAACTTTTCAGACCAGAAGAAACATTTCAGACTTGTCTAATTGTAATTTCAGCCTTCCTGCTACTGCCACTGTCAGCATTCCAGCTGAACACTGGAGCTAAGGCTTTGTATTGCAGGGGCAAAGAACAGGGCAGAACTACATCACCCAACTCATCCTAATTTGTTTAAAAATAAATGCCATATAGTTTGACAAGGGCAACGGTAGGTGTTCCACAAGGTTTGGCTGAAGTGAAGGTCTTTGCTTCACTGGAGGGAAAAGACGTACTCTATGTACAGGGGAATAATTCAGAGGCAACCACGAGTGGCCATTAATAAAATACTCCAAGGCCACGGCAAAAGCAACGCGGTTTCTCCGAGTCTCCTGTACCTCTGTACAGCACTCCCCCCCCTTCTCCTTGTCCAACTTTCCTTCAGTTAACACACTAAAATAGCTCCACTTTTGTCGTGCTGGCACAGAGCAGCACCATTCAATTTAGGCATGAAGCTGGCCCTGTGCCAGACCTTTCCACGCTGTCAAAGCACAGACCAGAGTAAAGCCCATGTCCATGGGGCACCCAGGGAGCTGCTCCTGCATGCAAAGCAGTGACACTGAAAACCCTCCTGGATGGATTTGCCAATTCTTACTCACGTAAGAAGTCTCTCGTGTTGTAAACCCACAGATATTTGTGCAAGACGTGAAAGATTAGCACTGCTGAATTTTGAAGTCCCACCTTCTGGAGTCAGGTTATTATTTAAAAACATTATTTTCCTTTCAAAAATATAATAGATGCTTGTAGGCGTCCCGGTTATAAATTAATTTTGAGAATGTTTTGACTCAAAGCTAGAGGATTTTATTTTTTTTTAAAGGGCAAATTACATCTTAAGTCCCCTCTTTAGCCTCTTGCAATATTTTACCAGCTCATATAATTCTGAATGCTGGGATTTGGCAATGCTGAAGTCAAAGAACTAATTACCTAAGTAAGAGTTATGGATTAGATCCCTAAGGTTATACTGCACTTCCAAATTTTGGCAACAAACACCCTATCCATTAGTATCAGACTGCTGACTGCATCACAACCACCCCCTCTTTTTTTTAATGAACCTTAAATTCTTAATCTGTCACATTTTTTCCAGCTGCAAAAGTAGTGAAAACCTTCCTTCTTCTCTCTGAGAAATTAAAAATTTATAAATAGGAAGGGATTTAATTCTTTGGAAGATGGAGCAGTGTAGTATCTGGGCCAAGCTCTCTTTTCTTATTTTCTCCCATTACCCTTAAAAAATTCCCCATCACTGGTGCTGCTCTATAGATTGATCTGCTCTCAGAGGCAGTAAAAAGGAAATGGTTTACAGCTCTGCCTGGGACCATAACATATGGCCTCAGTGATATGGAACTTCCATAAACCCAGCAGAGCAAGGAGGCACAAGATGAATCAGGAGTCCCAGGTAACCACACAGTCAAAAGCACCACCATCACCCATGGCAATTCTCCAAATTACAGAGCCTGTACTCAAAGAAGGGCTTCCATGCCGAGGGTATTTTACTGTCCTCCTGTGAATTCCGTGCAGCAAATAAAGCAGGGAAGTGGGAGAACTAAAGCACAGCTGACACTGGTGTGCCAGCGTGTCCCACCACGGTGATTTTAATCCAGACGAATGCAAACACAACATTCCATCTCCAGGATGCATTTGACATCTTTTCCTGCTAGCATTTTCATCATTTTTACATGTATTTGAAAAGTTACAGTAGCCCTTTCAAAGCAAAATGGTTGTGTGACCTCAGCAGGACACATCCACCAGGACAGTTCCAACACTTCCTTGGACATGGTTTTGACAATCTGCTTGCTTCCACAAGGCAAGGTCAGATATGGAGACAAAGCCTGATCACCTCAGTGAGGGAACTGCCCCCTATAAATGGAGGATGGGTTTAGGTGTCATCCTTATTTAAAAATCCAGTATTAAAGAAGAGCTCTGCAGAATCACAAGGCCTAAGAACAACAGAGCAAAGAGGAAGCAGACACTTGCTGCAGGTTAACACCATGAGGCATCTCAGCAAGTTCAGGGGATTTTAATTTGTATACAAACACAGCTTCCATCTTGCTACATCCAATATCAGTCAACTCCATTTCATCCAAGTTGTCATATGACAGGAGGAGAACAAGGACAGGCTGGTGCCAGCACTGCTTACATGAGAAGGAAAGGACAGAGGAAGCTACATGTCACTATATATAGGTCACAGTTGAATGAATGACCTATGTTTCTACCCAGCAGCTTCATTTAGATAAGAATCAACTGTATTTTAAGGGGATAAAAATAAAAAAAATCTCTTCCAGTTTATGAAAAAAAAAATTTAAATCACCATGGCATTTATAACACAATGACAACAGCAAGGAAAACAAATCAAGTTTAGGGTTGGTGCTGTGACCATAATTTCATGATGTAGTGATTGGAAAGGAAAACAAAGACTCAAATGCAGGAAAGATACATTCAGTATTAACTATTTTTTATTTCTTCGATTTTGTTTCAGTTTTTCCATTTTCTGGATGATTTGTGCTGTACTTCAAGCAGCACATTACAAACATTTGCTCAGAGGTACCAGCTTAACACATCATTCTCTCATCCAGAAGGCAAAAATGTGGTTTGCCACGATGTACTGGACTGATAACTGTCTGCAAAATCTACCCATTTTCATGGCAATTACTGTCCTCCTTAAACCAAAACCTCAAGCTGTTTTGCAGTTCCTTCTGAAGAGAGCATTAAGGTCTCTGTGCAGGAAGTTTATTCCAGAGCAAGTTTCTTGTATTTTAAATAGTTACATATGAAAATAAGACTGCAAAAAGGGAGAAGAGCTAATCAAGATGGGTTAGAAACACGGACACTATAGTTCTTTTTGATCTTTACAGAATTCTAAAAATGCCACTCCACCAGCATTTTAGACTAAGTCTCTCAAATGAACTCTGACAGTATTCTACAGCACTTCCCAGTCACCACAACTGTGGTTAGGAACTATTCTCTTCAGCTAGTAATTTGGTAGGTTAAAAAAGGAAGCAGTTGTTGGGGTTTTTGTTTGGTTGGTCTGTGGGGGTTTGTTGGTTTGTTTGTTTGGGGTTTTTATATTTATATAGAGGTTAAACCATGATATTTATTTAAATCAAAGGCTTTAATTACAGTTGGCACAGCCTCAGGCTGCCCATGGCCATCCCTGGCCACTGTTCTCAGCCACACTGATGACTTGAGTGAACTGCTCCCCATCTGAGACAAAGCAAGCAAAAACATCACTTGAACCATTAACAAGATGGCTCAAACCAGCAAAAGAGTGAGTGATTTATCAATGTCATCATAACCCAACTTTCATTTTGGGCTCTCTCAGCATTAGTTCACAAGAGCTCACAGATCCTGCAGGCAGCTGAAAGGGAACCAGAGGGAAGGCTGGGTTTGCAAAGCAAGGCTGAGCCCTTCAGGTACGAAGCCCAAAGGGCTCAGGGGCAGAGGAAACTGCCTGTTAGGCTGCTTGGGAGCTTTAAAGTTCCTGCAAAGCACTCCTGCAAAGCACTCCTGCAAAGCACTCCTGCAGCCACAGGTGGCTCTGCCAGGGCAGACACTCAGGAAGATGGAGCAGCTCCTGTGCAGTGCCCTGCAGGGAGAAAGCTCTGCCTCACTTATGGGCACAGATCAAGGCCTGTGTTAGGAACAAAATCTTCTCGTAAAATTGGGAGATACAGCGCAACAAGATTTTGTGATGGTTTAAAATCTTTCTTCCCGAACATCACAGCTGAGCTAATACAGCCATGTGCCTGGGAACTAAAATGTAGGAGAACTAAAAATCTTGAAAAGCCAGGACAATTAATCATGTTCTGCTGCCTGAGCTGAGGAACAAACAGGCAGTAGGACATGGAAATAAATCATAACTTTAATGTAAGATGACTCAAGAAGCAAATGTGGTAAATGTGACTAGAAAGTTGGCTTCAAAAAAAAATCCTGTTAAACTTGATGCTACTCTTTAATGTTTACATTTTAATGTTCCTTCTTTTAAGACATTTTTAATAATTACTTGCTCTTATACTTACCAATGTTGTAACACTCAGATGTCATGCAAAGAACAACCCAGATGCCTGTTTACATAATGAGGAACACACAGCAAGCAGAATTAAATTTTAATGTGTTTCTCTTATATGTTCTTCTAGAAGAAAACACAGCTCTATTAGTAAAGCAATGTAAAATCCTGGAAAATTATCACGAAATAGGGAATCTGTCATTCAATTTAAATGTTTTTAATTTAAACCTGTCAGAGCTCTAGGCCAGAAAGGTTAACAGTTGTGAAAAATCATTCTTTCACAAGTCTTGGCAAACAAAATAAGACAATTCTTGCCTTTCAGTTGCTTCCAAAACCTCATTCAATAAAAATTCACACAAAACAAAAGGAGTTGAAATTCTCAAGGCAAAAAAACCTGCAAAAACACTTGAGATGCTTAGGGTAAATGTGGTCATTGCTTTGCATTATTATAATCACTAGTGCAAGGCAGTTGCTGTCCTGCTGACAAACATTAGATGGCACTTTGGAATTTAGCAGTTCCCACACAAAGTTGCAGAGCACATACTTAAGAGATGAAGTGTGAGATGTGTATGTGAGGTACTGTTAATGACAGAAAAAAAATGAGATTTCTGCCTTTTGGAGCTAGAAGTATATTTTCAACCTGCACATGTAAAACTATAAAAGAGTATGTGATTAAGTCTGGAAAAAACCAAATCATTGTGATGGAAAGAAGAAAATAATTCTTTCCTTACCAAACAGAGGGTCAGTTTTTCAATTGCTGGGTTCCCTTTCTTTATTTTTTTTTTTTTATTGAATCCTTTGGAAGCTACTTTTTAAACTAAGCTTGCTGACCAAGTTTTAGACAAACACTTTTCAGATGCAGAGTGGATTCTGCTGCATGCCAGCAGTTCTGAGCCCCAAATAACTCTAATAAGTGGGGTTTAGGTGGTTTGCTTATCAAATAAATCCCTTCTGGAAGGCAGTGCACAGCTTCTGATGCAGCTGGTCAAATCTTAGCTGATGCTGACATTGATGCCAAAATTCCCATTCACTTGTATCCATGTTTTACCATCTAAGGCCTTAAATGAAGACTGAAGAAAATCCATAGGGGAGAGATTATTCAAGAAATAGAACAAGCAAATGTAATTTCTCTCAGCAACACTGCCTGAGTCCCTTTTCAGAGCCTCCCATATGATGTATACCAGGATGCCTGCTGCACAAACTCTTTTTTTTTTGTTAGCCTTGTGCTATGGAATTCCTCCTGCAATACAGGAAGCAGGGTCTAGAATTTCTTTTGGAATTTGGGTCATCCCAGCAGAAAGGCAAACAGCAGGAGCTCCTTGAGCTCCCAGTGGTGCAACATGCCATGCTGTCAGCTTGTGAGGTCTCCATTTGACACCTGCAGTCAAATCCCAGGAGAGCTCCTGAAGGCACCTGCAGCACTTTGGGCCTGAGAAACACCAACTCCTTGCATCCAGTTCCCACTGTTGCTGAGCTGTCACCAAGAGGTCCTGACTCACAGTAAACCAGGAGCTGGTGCTTTCACAGAGGTGGGACAACATCCATCAAAAAGGCAGCAAAAGCTCCAAGCTAAATGCAGTTATTGTCATGTCCAACACAGCAGAAACCAGGAACTGATCACCCCTCAGGCACAGGGAACACATCTCCCTGAAGAGCAGCTGAGTGATGGCTCCTGGGCCAGGTCCTAATGCTGGGATTCCTGAGGACTGCAAGGGTCTCACAGCTCACACTGAATTCTGATCTAATAACTCATTCTCCCATGGGAATCATATTCCCAAATCTCCCCCCTTCCTCCCCCCTGGAACCTTGGAATAGTTGCACAAATGCAGAAGCTGAAACCTGACCCAGGTCGCTCCTAGAAACTCAGCCCACTCACAGGTCCTGACTGTGCAGGATCAGGCTGAGGGCAGGGCATGTGTGACTCCCATGGGAACAACTCCCAGGGACCTGCAGGGCAGGGAACACAAGAGCCAAAGTACAGTGAGGGGAGCTGAGCAGGGGCAGCAGCAGCTGAAGAACAGAGAGGAGACCCTGACACCGAATCATGCTGTTCCCCTCAAGCACAATGTGCATTTCCACAGTTTCAGCTGGTTTGGTAAAGAATTAGGACTATCCCTACAATTCTTCCAACATTTTGCTATCCACTCAGTACAGGCAGACACAAACACCCAGGGGTTAACTACCAATGAGGCTTTTTCTGAGTATTTGGCACTGCAGCAGGAAACAGTACGGGAACACCAGGGAGCTGTCAGGAACCAGCAGCACTGCTGTCTGTACCTGACCTTACCTGCGAGGCAAAAAAACCCAAAAAGTAATTTTCCATGCTGTCAGTCCCTTAATATCAGCACAAATATGTTACACAACACAGGAAGCCAAGAGGCACCACAGATTAGAACTAATTACATAAAACTTTGCACACAAAGATGGAACTGCTTTCTGTAGGAGATGGAGAGGAAAAGAAAGGTAAGGTGAAGATTCACTGCAGCTCAGAACCCATTTTTCCTTCCCCTCTGTATATGTTCAACCATATATACAATATTAATGCACCCATTATATACAATATTAATGCAACCATGTTCTTAGCTATCAAAGCACTGGAAACAGCCTCTGTATTCTAACAGTCTGTACTACATCAGTGTGGAGCAGAGAATCTTAAATAGAAGTAATGCAATACAGACAGAAGTGTTATTGTTGCCCACACCAACTCAGAAAGGTTAACTCGATGGTATTTTCTCAGAAAAGCAATTTGAGCTAATCTTGTATTTTTTTTTAATTCTCGCCATGTGTTCTGGTGTGTTTTAGAGTTCACCTTTTACTTGAAGCTGACCCTCATTTCACTAAATGTCATTTTTGGCAGAAGTCAGAGGTACCTCAGATTAACATAAAGATTGAAGAATATTGGTGCTTAATTATGGCTATAAAACACCTGCCTAAAAAAAACAGGGAAAAAAAATAAGGAAAAATGTGTTTGTTAGTTTTCAAACAGGTGTTATTTCTCTGGAACATAAGTTGAAACATAAATGATCCAAATAGTAACTATGAAAATATTCTGTAGCTTTTTTTTCCACGAGCTGTTTTTGAAGAGCTATAGTCACATGTGCAAAATGAAAAAAAAAGTTAATTTTATTAACTAGATTGATTTTTGACATTTCAAGATGGCATTTTAGGATATTCTTTGTTGGGAGGGGGTAAAAGTATTCCATAAAGTTCAGAATTATATAAAACTTGCGACAAGACTACCAATTTAATGCCATTAGGTTTTCAACAAAAATATCATTCAAAAAAAAAAAATGTACACATACACAGTCTTTGATTTGAGTTTAAGCTACTCTGGTGTCTCCTCAGCCAAATGTGGCAGATGATATATCTAAAAAAAACCCAACATAAAACCACCCCAACAAATCCACTATTGGGAACCTAAGAAACTGGAAGTAACAGTCAAATGTAATAAATTTTTAATTACTGGATGATTTTGTTAGGGTGAAGACTTCTCAGATCAACCCATCGACAGGCACATAAGAGTCAATCTATCTGATCAGTAAAACCCTGGACCAGCATGCAAGGGACTCATTTGTGTTATTTATCCCATAAATACCAGATGTGGCAACTCCCACAGCTTTCCTACTGTAAGGAGGGGGATAATACTCATCTTTTTTTGACAGGAACCCCCCTCAAATCCCTACAGGGCACTGCAAAATCGCTGGAGTCAGAGTACTGTTACAGTGCATTTGCTGGCAAAATCAGTTTATTGAATGTTGTGCTTTATTTTGGTTATGGAACACTAACAGGAATGGAAGTTGTCACCGTGCACCAACGGGAAACAATCTTTGAATGCAGACCTTGTTCAGCTCCCCAGCTGATCAGACCTGCCAGAGCTCCTCTGAACCCCATGGAGCCATGCCAATGGAAACCAAGGCAGGATATGGCCTCGTGGTTAATAGGTTTCACATGTCTAATGTTTTAATAAAAGTATACATAAAAAAAGAATATTCTTTATTATTAAAGAGTTGTGCTGTGGCTGGTGAGCTGTGCAGGGGAACCCTGCAGCTCTGGGCAGTCACCCAGCCCAGCACACACCCCAGGAGGGGACAGTCCCACTGCCCCTGCCCACCTCAGCTCCCGTGGCCAAGAGCAGCACAGGGCTGGGCTGAACAGAAGGAAATAAAGCCAGGGAGATGAAATCAAACACCTCCCACAGGAGGAGAGGTAAGATTTATCAAGCCTGTAAAAAACAGTATCATTGAGATACCTGAACATGAAGACACGGGAGAGGTGCTGCTCAGCAGCCACTCAGACTCCCTGTGCTGTGCCTGCACCCTGAGCTGAACTAAAGGCAGCCCCTGCCAAGGCTCCAGGGCTCAGGACACTGCAACAACCCATTTGCATCACTTACCTCAAAAACTAGAGAAGCAAACACAAACATACATGAACACACTGCTCTTCTCTCTGTAGTACAACCAGAGCTGCACTTCCAAAAACCAACAGCCACAGCCAGTCAGGTGGCTCCCACTGCTCAAAGCCAGAGACAACTTCCAAATGGAAAATCTACTATTGTTTTGTAATATTCATGACAACAAATGGTTGAACAGGATGATGCACAGAACTCAGCCAGTCCTCACTGAAACACAGCTCCAGAGAACTGTATTTCACTGCTGTGCCTGAGCCATCCTCAGAGACAGCAGAGCACAGATGCCTTTGCTGTGTGTACTCTTCACAGTGAAATGCAATATATAATACTAAAGATAAAATCATTCTGTGTAAGACTGAATGTACAGCTTTCATCTTTCATTTAAACATTAGATAATTAATTCTAGTAAGTCAGGGAGGAATTTGGCCCTCAGTATATTTAATGAGAATTCATACAAATAAACCTCACATTAATTCTTAACTGTGCGTATTTAGCTATTCAACCATTTTATTTCATATACAAGCTACTCTAAAAACCTCAATGCTAATTATTTATGAACTAAAGCTCCCCTCACCCAGTGGCAATGAGCTGAGTGTACACAGATCCAGTCTGGGGTCATTTACAGGACTATTTCTCCATAAGAGTCACGTAGACTCCAGTAACTTAAAACTCTTTTATTAAGTTTTCTTGGAAGTGGTTGGACCTTAAGCCATTACACTGCAGAAAACTCATGCTTCATCAGTTTTGTGGATCAGGAATTTCATTCTGAAGCTATTAATCAGGCACTTTGCACAAAGCCGTTCAGAAAAAGTGAAGGTGAACTTGTCCTTTTCCTGTAAAAAACAGGTAAGCACAACTCCCCTCTCTCAGCCCAGCTGCTAATCAGAGGATAACGACCTACAGCTCCTACCAGCCATGGTCAGACTTTAGCCTAACCAGTGCAGGCTGCTCCTTTCACATGAAGTCCCAAATTCTGGCATCTGCACCCACACCACCGTGGTAGCTGTTCACAGAAAAACAGAGCTAACAGAACAGAACAGAACATGGAGTCTGCCTGAACACAGCTCAATACAAGGATAATTGTAAAACACTCTGGTATGACTGGGAAACAACTTGGAGAATCCCCACAGCCCAGAGTTTCTGAGCTGAACAATGTTTTCTTAGGAAACAGACCTTCACAAATGGCACTATTGCTTCTGCATGACTTACCTTGTGTGTCAGAGGGATTTGCCAGCTGAAGTAATTCAGAGACATTAAGTAGTTTATCATTGCACATTTAAACAGTTAAAGAACTGTGTATCAAGCAAGACAATATTTGGAAATCTAAAGCTACCCACAAAGCCAGTTTGCATCATTAAAATAAAGTCTATCAATTCACTACACATGAGAAACAAATTATGAAGTCCTCCCTCCACAAACAATAAGGCTTCGCAGGAGGGAAATTCCTGCTTTTCATGCTGCTCCCTCTATTCAAAGTCCAGCTATTTCTGATGGAAATTTTGTTTGCTATGGAGATTATGATTCAGCCTTTTTTTCCAGTCACCAGCGCATCACCACACTTACAGCAAGTGCACAGATTCAGAGAAGGGCGTGAAGATCTCTGTTTAGGGTTTACACTCAATTATGCACATAGTTTTGGAAGGATCCCATGAGCAAAGAGAAAGTAAAAACAACTTCTGAGCCAAGGCTCTCAAGTCTGAGCTACCAAATGACTCGATGGAGCGTCGCAGCTCTGGGGGATCGGGAGACAAGGGATGAAACTCTGCCCACCCCCCCGGTGCCCCTGGCTGTCCGGGATGGGGCCTGTGCTCCAGGTGAGCTCTGGGGACGGTGAAGGGAGCAGGCTGTTACCTGCAGGACGAGCTGCTGCCAGGCGGTGGCCAGGGGCTGCCCGTTGCCAATGTTGCAGATGCTCAGCCTGTCCGTGGGCTGGCTCTGGCTGGCGCGCTCCAGCTGCAGGGACACGTTGCGCCGCTCCTCCTCCAGCGCGCGGGTGAGCCGCTCGAAACGGGCCTCCTGCTCCTTAACTGAGGCCAGAATGCTGGCAGCTGACCTGATATCATAGTCATCCATGACTGCTGGCAAACGCTCCTGCCTGTCAACTGACCGGGGCAAGCGGGAAGGGGTTAAGGCAAAGGGTGGGGAGGGCACAGGTCAGAGGTTAAAGATAAAAATGCACATCGTTAGTCACCCCACTAAAATAGGTTCACTCTAAGAAGCAAACTGCAGTGGCCTTTGAAAAGCATCCATCTTTCCATCCACTAACTTGGCTTTAAATTAAGAATAATTAATCTAAGACTTCCCTGTTCAAAAAAGAAAAAAAAAAAAACATACGCTCACCTTGCAGAGAATTTATATTTAATTCCTTTGATCTTTTTGCTAGAATTGCTCTGACGAGGGTTTTCATCCCTCTTGCAAAGCTAATTTCACTGTGCAAATAATAATGTACTTAAATATATAAAAAAAGATAGAGCTTTGGAGGGAATGAGGAACATTCTCACTCCAGACACCTGGAATTTCTGTCTTTAACAGTATAAGTGAGAAGATTAACATTTTTAAGGACAGAAACGTCATGGTGCAATAAAACAGTTGCATTCATTTTTCCCACCCCCCGTCCAAACTTAACAGACAGTAGCTGAAAATAGTTTTCATTTTTAAATTATAGCAGCACACTGTAATATGGAAAACATTTTTAAATGCAGAGTGTGCAATTACAGTTGAAATGTGCTTGATGATTTCAGCCAATGAAACGGCCCTTCATGCAGCTGCTTGCTAATAATGCAAATGAAAAAGCCAAAATCAAACATCTTCCATGGAAAACACACAGGGCTGCTTGTCTCTCAGTGCAGAAAAAAGAACTCGGGAACCAGCTCTATGGGATGTACCTTCTGCCTTAGGTCTTCTCTAGCAGGGTTATGAAGCATCCCATTTGAAACCCTATCTCCAGCTGTATGGTGCATGAAGTAAAACCCCCCATTGATCCACAGATCTGGGACGTGAACATCATTTAAAACGTTCTCCCAAGAGTATGAAATCAGCAACACAACGTAAGCATAAATGATGGCTTCACCAGAACCTTTCACTAAAAAAGTAACCAGTTTACCACTGGGCTACTTGCAGCACCTCTGAGAGAAGCAAAGGCAGAACTGCCTCGAGCTCCTGTAATTCAAGAACTGTTCATATTCTGTGCTGAGAGTTAAGTCCTGAGAAATTGTCCCTTGATGTGCTGCCAAAGACTCTTTGTTTTCCATCTTTCAACAAGGATTTCCATGAGCACAGATAGTTCCAAACCCTGGCTTCCTGATGCTTTGCAATTCATCGTTCAGTGCCCTCAGATGATGCACACACTCCTGACTGATGCATTTTCCATGAGGGTTACATTTATCAGACCCCTCTCCCGGGCAGATTCTTTGGTAGTGAGTGATAATATGGTCATGTACTCGTGTGTTCCCAAAGCAGGAATATCAGTAGCTATTAAGCTGCATATTTTCACAGTTTACTGGAAACTCCTAAGTAGGCCTGAGGTCTCCTTTCTTTTGTCATATATGGTTGATATCATCCAACGGGCCCCAAAGATACTGGGGCAGAAGTAACAGACCCCAAGCCAACAATACACACGTTTATTTTGTGGGAAATCACCTGCCAGGAGCTCTGTGTTCACTGTTAACTCCTACAGTGCTGCTGAAGGAGTTGGGGTTACTATGAAATCACGTTGGGAACAGTGTAAGGATTACCATGTATTGATCTCATCCTGTTTACATATAACCATGACTTCAGCCTTTCACTTTTGCAGACCAGGAGGCAGAAGTGACTTTTCTCATTTGTGCACTGATTTAAGTTCTGTTTAGATTCTGAAAGAAAACCAAAAACCACCAAAGGGTTCTCCAAATGTCACAAATTAGTCAAATACTGACCAAGTTGTGAACTTCTGAGACCTTCCATTAGATTATTAAAGTCTGTAAAGCCTTCAGAGACCACACTGTTTCCTGCAAAGCAGAATCACAGCCATCTCAAAGGACAGCACGATTCCTGGGAAGCCCCAGACTCACCTGCTCCATCTCAGTGTGCTCAGCCCTGGCACAGCTGCACATGAACACAGCCAGACTTTGTGGGCCTCAGCTGGCTCATGTGCAGCCAACTTGCACGTTTCTGCTTTTCTGCTTCCCTGCCTGTGCACAGATGGAGGCAGCTCTGTCTGTCTGTCTGTCCTCCCAGGGGTGCAGACGTGCTCACTGACTCCTTGGAGTGGGAAAGCACTGCGACTAGTCAGACCCAGGCACTAATCCTATTTTGAGAAAAACATACATGGGGGGAATTTCTAACTATATATTCTTGCAAACAGCTCCTGGGCTACTAATTCCCACTGCCCTCATGCAGGAGCAGAGGAACACACTGCTACAGATCCAAGTGCACCTCAGGCAAGGGGATGCTCCAGGCCCAAGAAAAGAGTCTGGATGGGTGAGGGATGAGGACTGGAGACAGGCTCCTCAGAGATGCTGCACAGCAGGAACTCCGGTTTCCTCAGTCATGCCCTGCAGGGGCCCATCTGCCAGGGAATTCACTGTCTGCAGCTAAAACTGCTTTTTCTCACATGCAACCATGTGAGAAACAACACAGAAGTCACCTTCTGTGGGTCCCAGAGGCTGGATATTTCTATGGACTGATTTCAAAAAGTGAATCCAGTGGGGATGACAGGATGCAACCTACAGCAGCTAAATTTAAAACAAGCAGGTTCCCTTTAGAATATGTAATGCAAGTATCTGTTCTAAGGAAAAGCATTACCAGGAGTGCATGAAAAATCTAGAAGCCCCTCTTCTGAAACAGTTACAGCTTTAATAATAAAAATCACAGGTGATGACTGACCTGATACATCAACTTTCAAGTCACATTCTGAGAATGTGACAAAGATTCCATTCAGAAAATCCCTAATGAGATATAAGACCTTGATGTCACACAAGAGAACGTAGAAAATTTGGGTTCTATAAATGGTACAAATCTCTAGAGAGACCTCCATGCAGAAAATATAATGTTAACCTCCTTACAACCATAAATATTGTGCTTCTCTTCTCTGTGCGAAGACAGACACAGGCAGAAAATAAACTGTATAAATTTTCAGATGTACAATTAGTGACCATAAAAATCCTAATTGCTATGCAGAAACAGCAGCAGGACCAATAACTGCCTTTTAAGAACTGTTGGACAAAGAAAGACTTTTGCATTTCAAATGTTTTATTAGCAGATAAATACCTGCTTGCTGTTGATTGCACTCCTAATTATTTACCCAGGGTTTCAACAATTTACATTATCAGCAGTCTAGACCAGAGGAGAAAAATAAAAGTACTGACTCATGAGCCAGTTACTGGGGCTGCCACTTGCAATTTGCTACCACTTGTAAATAAATTAAAGTGCATTGAAAAGGGTATCAGTAAAAGAAAATATTACACCTACAGCAGCCAGGTAAAAATTATTCCTTAGGCTGCATTTCTAAACACAGCAAAGAGCTGCCTTCAGAGTGTCAAAGGCTACGCTGACAGCAGCAAATCTCCTCTCCTGCCTACGTGACTCCAAATACATTGGGGTGTTGCACTGGAGTTGGAGCTGCTTTTCTGCCCCTTCCTGTGACGAAGTGATGGACTGAAAGGCCCCTCCTAAGCCAGGACAGCTCAAGTGCTCAGTGAGGATGGAAATCCCCCCACTGCAAAGGGCCCAAACGGGAGCCCCCCAGTTCACACCCAAGGCTGGGGCTCTGCCATGCCTGTGGTCACTTGGTACTCCCCCAAAATGTGAGTCAGCTCTGCATGCTGGTTTTGCTAATATAGTCAAGAGCTCGTCAAGAGCCCTTCAGATGAAGAGGGGTCAAGTTCTGTGAGACCTGAGTACCTAAATCCTAACAGCCCTGGAGAACCTCAACCCCCCTGCACTTTTCAAAGTACTCTGCCTTCCTAAAGCACTCAGGCACTTGAGTGAGCTGAGTCTGGAGAGAGCAGCGTCCAAGGCAGCTCCAGAACACCACAGAGGCTTCTCCCAGCAGGAGGGGAGGTGGATCTCAGGGCACACAGGAGATTTTTTGGGTCCAACAGTGTGAGTGCTGAGCAGGGCTGTCCCACTGCTGCTCCAGCCCAAGGCTCCCTGCCCTGCTGGCAGCTGGGGCACTACAGGGAGCAACAAGAAGCTGGTACAGCTCATGCAGCTGCAGGAGCAGGAAGGGCTGTGAGTGTGCACGGAAACAGCAGCTCTGTGCTTCCACAGGGAAGGAAACCAGCAGAGTAAAAGCACAGATGGGGCTTGAGAGGATGTGTGGAACTGAAGTGTAACACATGCCACGACATTCCCAGCCTCGAGTGCCACAGGAGATGAGCAGCATGACGTGACTGTTGCCCCCCATGCACCACCAGAAGGCATGCAGAGAAAACTGAGCCATACACACCTAGAGAGGTACCAGGGCCTGAGGGTTAGAGCTGCTGGGACATCCCCCACTAAGCCTAGAACAGGACAGAGAAAGCAGGAGAGCAGCCTGAAGCAGAACCAGCTACAAGAGAGAGGAAAGAGAAGACAGAGTTAGTTAATAAGGTATTATATTACAGCCTCTTCCGTACAGTCATCTCCCAAGTTCTTCTCACTATGTTACAGAAATTATTTATTACACTGTTTTCCTCCTAACTTGGAGGAAAAGGAAACAATATTCAGAGAAGCCAATCCTGAGACTCCTAAGGAAAAAAAACCCCACTCTAGTTAATGTCATTTGTGATCAATATCTGTGTGTTTCTGTGAGATTTACTGTTGATGTCCTAAATCAGGAAAAGCTCTAGACTGGAATGAGGATGAGTGAATGCTGCAAACTGGATATTGTGGCCAGACAACTTAAACCACAGAAACCTAACATGATGCTTCAGAAATGATAACTGTTATTTAGGCATGCAACTTCAGGCCCTGTGTCAGATGTGCAAGCTCCAATGGCTCAAGATCATTTTTAGAAAGGAGACATTAATTTCTCAAATATGCCCACTGCACAACAGCTTACAGGCACTTTCTTTGTTCTACCTGCCTGTAAATCTGATCCTACACAAAACCAGAGGGAAAGAAGCCTTTGGGATATCAGGTCATCTGTGTAGCTCTGTAGATCTCTGATCTCTTTTGTCTTAAAACATTTAGCACCAAAACTTCTCTGGGCCAGTGACTGCCAATTCAGTCCCTGTTTTTCTGGAGAATGTACAGAACAGGATCCCTTGGCACAGACATGGTTCTGTGAGGCAGCACAACCAGCCTTCAGCCACTGCCACATCAGAAATGCTGCAGCCACACGGCAGGGAATGCAGAGCCAGGACAAACTCAAGCTGCTGGTTCAGATGGTTTAGAACATTTTCAGAGAGAAATGTTGGCCCAGCAGATTTCATGCTTGACCAGGTACTGTCTGCCTTCCTGAAGCCAGCACAAACACAGTTTCTTGTGTTTCAGCCAAATTACCAGAAATATGATCCTTTCTTTGCATGGATCCAGCCTCAAAGGGCATGGAACCATCATGCCAGAAAACTCATTTTTTCTTAAACTAAACAGAAGTAAATTCTATGCTCAAAATTTACTAGATATAAAAAAAACTGTGCAAAGATATGCCCACAGATGAAAGTGGGAAGGCAGAGTGAGAAAAAGACTAATTCTCAAGCAAATGACCAGAGAGAATAAATTAACCATAATTCAGCTTCTGCAGACAAAAGAGTAACACCTTTGGAAAAAAGAATTTATATATACAGAAAAAACACATTCCAGATAAACTGCTTCTCAGACCTTATGCTGAAATCTGTCTTGAGCCTGGGTCCTCCTGCTGCTCTGGTTGACTGAGCTCTAATTTGACCCTTAGGTGACAACCTCCACCAATGAATAGCAATGAGGAGGTCACAAAGAAACCTGTTTGAGTGGAGGTCTCTCCTAGGCACAGACAGACTCACTGTGCTGGTGTCAAAAGGAACAACAGAAAAGCTGCTCGGGGTGGTTCTGTTCCTTGGGACAGAGGCACTCTGTGAAACAAGGTATAAACTGGGGAATGAACAAGAGCAGAGGAAATGGTGACGGGAGAAATGGGAAGAGGAAAAAGCCCCTGAGAAGGAACTTTGGATCTTGGGGACACAGCACTGAACACTGCAGCTCACCAGCTCTGCTGCTGCAGAAAAAGAAGGGCAAGTGCAATATTTGGGGTTTTACATTGGTCAGGAACTTCATCTGATCGTCCAGCAGGAATAATTTTGTAGAAATAAATAAATTCTGCAAATAAATTTGCAGAATATCATATTATGATCTGGGTTTGGCAACATCAACAAAAGAATCCAGACACACCTTTGTACACACAGCACAGTTCCAACACTTCTTCACTCACTGCAGAACTGGCTCTGCTCAGCAGCACCACAGCATCTCTAATCTTATCGTAATGGTTCCCAGTCAATTTAAACATTAATACTTTAATTAACCTCTTGGTTAAAAGCACTGAAATCATATCATAGCACCTTAGAAAAGACACAGTTCTCAGGAAAAAAGGATGCAGAATTTTCTTGTATGTAATACAATCTCTCTATTAATGAGGGCACATTTAAATGACACCAGTTATCTTTCTACAGCTTCCCTTCAGCAGAGATTCCTCACTTCTGCAGTTTGATACCAGGAATTTTTCAGGTTTTCCTCCCAAGGTTTCATGCACTGTTTTCAGGCTTGGTGTGTGCCTGCACAGCTTTAATGATACTGTAGCTCTGTTCCCCTAATAAGGTACATTTCAATTTCTATACTGTATTCCCAAATGGAAAGGAAAATAAATTAGAGCAATATAGAACACCTTTCTCACAACTGCATACATATAATAGCATAAATAATTCAGTTTAATACTCTAAAGTTCCAATGGAAATATTTTTACAAGGGCAGTTTTTAAAGTAAATGTTTTAGCCTATGATTACCTTTGCCCAACAGAAAAGAAAAATCCATTTCTTCTTGAAATGTGTCATTTATAGACCAGAACAGTGTAGCAGCACCTCTCTTGGACTGTGGCTCCAAAGGACTTGTCTATACAGAGGAAGCTGAACTTCTCCATCCCAGAGAGCTCATTACACCACAGTTCCTTCAGAGATGGCTGTTCGTGTTAATTAAGCATAAAACAGCAGAGCAAAATGTATCACGTTACTTCACACCTCCTGAGTGTCCACACTAAGGTTTAATGGGTGTGGGATGGTCTGGAAATCCACACTGTGCACTGTAAATTCTCGGTGTAAACAAACAATCCTCACCAAGGGGTGTCCAGGTGGAACAGTTTTTGTAGAAGCCTCGTAAATCCCAGAGCAGGGAACAGGGCAGAGCTGGGCCCAGTTCTGCCTTCAGGGTGTTGGGTTGGAATGTGCCCACTACAACCCCTGCTACTGTTCTACCTCACAGGGGTTAATGCTGCCACCTGAGCCACGGCCAGGAAAATACCAGCAGCATTAATACTTCATTCTCTGCATACAGAGAATCAGCTCTGCATGATTTCTACTCATGTCCTGTAGCTGGGTAGCATTTGGAAGACAGCACTTTCACCCCCACACCAAGAAGCCAAGTCTGAAATAACCAGCTGAGCTGAATGCTGTGCACCAACCTCGTGGAAACAGTTCTGAATATTTTGATGATTTCAGTAATTCCATTTGCTTAATACTGTGCACCATAATGATCAGCCTGTGTTTTTACCTATCCTCAGAAAATTTTGTATTTTTCTTTATATTTTCTTGTTTTCTATAGAAACAAAATGCAACTTGAAAATTAAAGGGAGAATGAACAAGATCATACTTTGCGATCTCTCTTGGAATGGAAACTGTAAACTTGCTCCTTCCCAAACCTCTGACACCTTTTCCTCTGCGTTGGAACTTGCCAAACATGATTGCTACCAGCGTGATTAGTTCATAGCTGATCACTTTAACACCCCACAACACGTGTCCTTGCATACTAAAGCTGCTGCATGCCATTGATTTCTCAAAGGTCTCCCCCACCGAAATCAATAAGGAGTTCTGCCTGAAAATGGATTGCACTTTGTGTTCCCTTTCTGATTCATGGATATTCAGCTTTCCAAGTATTCTCAGAGCTGCTTTCAGCAGGAGCTCTGTCTATGGAGCTTCACCCTCATCAGCAGACACTTCACCCACTTCACCCCTGTCCCTTTGCTGAGAGCAGCCATGGCCACAGAATTCCACTGGAACCTGCACATCTGTCTGGGCACAGAATTCCACTGGAACCACCTTCCTGCAGGAATGGCTTCCCAGCAGCACGGGAACCACCTCTGCCTGTGCCTGCTGGATAACAGCAGCCCTTCAATGAAGCACCCAGGTGCTGCTGCCTGGGCAGGGCTGGGGGCATGGACTGGGACTGAGCTCATCTTCAGCACAAATGCTTCCTTCTGCAGAGCCTGCCTTGCAAGCAGAGCCACCCAAAATCAATACATCTGCCCTTAGAACAAGGCTATTTCAGCGAGGAAGCAAAAAAAGATAAAGATCAAAAGCAGCACACTTCAGAACTCCACTCCCTCAGTCTTTCCCCTGTATTTTAAAGCTTGGCCTCATAAATACACAATCCAATCTGGCCCCAAACAAGCCAAACACGAACTGTTATAACCTCATGCAATTACTTCCACAGACTACTTAAAAGATT
This sequence comes from Corapipo altera, assembly GCF_003945725.1. Classification (NCBI taxonomy): domain Eukaryota; kingdom Metazoa; phylum Chordata; class Aves; order Passeriformes; family Pipridae; genus Corapipo; species Corapipo altera. The sequence goes on from NW_020884906.1 coordinate 950,584, forward strand.
TCATTAAACAATATACCAGATTCCTCATTTTTCTGGGTTTCTGGATATTTTGAGTTTTGGTAAAAGGGCTTCCATTTTCAGAGAAAGGCTCCTGACAGGAGTGTGTCTGGAAGTGGCTGTATGGGGGGAACTACAGCTGAGAGCAGCCTTGTATTCATGAGCACTGAATTCCCAGCTCACAAAACACAGGAACAAGAGTCAGTGGGCAACTTCCAGAGCCAGGCAGCTTCTCATGGGCAAACCAGAGCAACTGAAATATCACAGAAAGGCTGGAAAATGCTGCAGATGCTCATAATTCTTTCATAAAAGATACTGTTGTGCTGCCACGAACAGATAAATAAAATGGCAAGTGCCAAAGCTGAGGCCAGCCCTGCACCCAGGCAGCCTGATGCCCACTCCAAATGCCCTTGTTAGGCTCAGCACACCACTTATTTAGGCACCACACTCAGGCAGCTTATTTAAACTAAGAGCCATTAGGCAGAAAATTGTCCTTTCACTACACATTTTGAGAGGAGAGGAAAAAAAAAATCCAAGTGCGACCCCACAGAACAGTGAGTGTCTCAGCTCAGCAACAGATGTGTCAAATGACTTACCCCGACCACGAGGAGTTAATTGGTGCTATAAATAGCACTCTGCACACACACACAAAAATCCACTTAATTCTAGTATCCAAAGCACACAGGCTGGCTTTGCTTATCAGTAAAACTATTTTCCTTTAAAGAAGTGGGCTTGGGTGTTCTACATGTAGATTAACACAGAGAGAATAATTTGATTTCAGGCTATTGAGAGATTTCCTTCCTTTTATGTTTCAGAAGAACAGGGCTGCATGCAGCTAAATGAGATCCATAGATTACAGTAGAAAGGCTAATAAAACTGCACAGCTACATTCCTGGGTAATAACAAATGCTTTTTAATTCTAGGGCTCCAATCTCGGGGTTTATGGGGGCATTTCCAATTACTACCTTTAAGATGAACGCAAATAAATGCATCAAGAGAAAACAGATCCTTTAACCCATCTGAATCAAATACTTACTATCTCCCACAGCATTTAAAAAAAAGTAAACTGGCACTGCTAGGAAAAAAATTTCATAGTTCTTAAGTGTTCAGAGCAAGCATCTTCCCTGTGGTTTCTGACCTGCTTTCAGGAGAAAAAAAAAACAAAACCAAAACCCCTCAGCTGTTTTCCAGACCATGTGTCTTGTTTACCTCTCACAGCCACATCCAGTGGGTTGTGTGGCTGCTCCACCAGGGAGCTGAAAACATCAGTATAAACAGGAAAGAACATAATGCCAATATTCATGTCTCATTCTTGAAGCTACTAAATCAAATTAATCTTATTAGCTGCTTACCAACCTATCCTGCTGCATTACTCTCCTGCATTTCCACCTCTCCCATTAAAAACAACCCCGTTTCCACCTTACATTGCTTTAAACCAGGAACAGTATCAATGAGGAGGAGATTAAAGCAATACAAAGAGAGGGAAGGAACAGAATGAGGCCCACCACCTCTAATTCTCCTCAGGAACATCTGTCTCATCCTAAATCCAGTGGTTTTTTTCCCCAAGCTGTGTTTGGAAGCCCGAGGCACTGAGTAAATGTACTGTGTGAGACCGAAACTATCGATCTGCTTTCTGCAGTGGCATGTGCAGAGCACACCCTTCACTGTCCCAGCATCTGCAAGTTTAAAATGCAGTCCAAGTTCACCTTACCCTTGTAAGTTTAGGATGCAATCCAAGTTCGTGCTGATTAACACTACAGCTTTTTAGTATTACAAGGCAAACATGCATTTGAGAACTAATAAATAATTTCTGAGCAAAACAGAAGTATTTAGCTCATGTGATGCCTTGAACACTCATTCTGTTCATGCATAAACATCTAAAGGCAGAAAAAAAACAGAGACATTTTAATGACAGCCTTGGACAAAGTCCTCATTCCATAGGATGCATTTTGGCCCCCCACATCTCAGCAGCAGTCCCTGTTCCACACTGCAGAACCATCCTGCTCCAGGGAGGGGCTGCCTGGCTGAGGGGCAGAACATCAATGTCACGAGAACTGCACTTCACCTCCCCTGTCTCCAGGTGCAAGACCCTGCTGAACCTTCAAGGCAGGAATCCTCATCCCTGGGAAGCATTTTCTACCCCATTAGCCAAGAATCTTGGCTTCTGTGGGGTTAAACTGACAGTCTAAGTGGCCCTCAGAGAATAACCCTCAGGACATGACTGGTTCATATCCCTGGGTAAATCCAGATGCCACAGTAACCCCATTGATTAGTCCAGACTCACTCATTTAGATCTCCCTTGCATGGACCAGCAGGGCTGTGCTTACACTGCCAAGGGTTACATCACACAGCCACCAAAACTTATTTTTATTACATCACTGAGAGTGGCAATTTTCACAACTGAGATTCATGTCTTCATTATAAGAGCATTTTATTCATTGGTTTGTAGCTCTATCCAAATTTAAACCTTTGGGCTGAAGTCTTCCCTGGTAGGTCTTTCCTTCAAGGCTGAATTTCTCTTTTAGGAGAACTATAGTGAGAATAATTGGGCTGGTTTTTGTATCAGCTGGGGAAATTTCTGTGCAAGTTTCTCCCGTCAGAGGCTCTGCAGACACAGCCACAGCCCTGCTCTCACCCAGCAGCCCCAGGGTGCCAGCTCAGCACAGGGACAGGGGCCTGCCTCCAGCTCAGAGTCTGGCAGGGGTCACCCCCACCCTGAACAGGCAGCACAACACCCACAGCAAACCACAAGGGATTCCCCTGCCCCTTGGCCCTCTTTTCTCTCATGGAAAACCTGTTCTGAACCTGACCTTGTCACGAGCCTCCATCCTGACCAGACACAGCATTTAAACACCTTCTGTGCTGAGCTCAACCCTGACCTGGAAACCAGCAGGAACTGGGCAAGTCCTGATTTAGGGGGTCAGCACCAATCGTGTTTTGGACAGACCATTTTCTTCCAGACAGCTACAGTTAGACTCTGACCTCCCCCCTTCCAAGCCTGTCCTGCATTTGTATCTTTAACTAAATCCTAATGCTTTTTGTAGCTTATATTGCCCATCAAGAATATTTCTTATTTCCAGGAACACACATCACTAATGTCTAATATTACAGTTATTGGGAAGCACAAATATTTCTTCCAGATCAGGGATGATCCGCTCCAAGAACCAACTTTCTATTCAAACATTCCTTTTTAATAATTGTTCTACTAATAATTGTGCTGAGTTGGAAAAATAATAATTTTGCCTTAACTGTCTAACCACTTCAAACGTTTAAAGCAAATTCCCTCTATTATATCAAAATTAAAATCTTGCACTGTATAAACAGGAATGTATTCCAGCTATAATAAACACTTTTAACTCATTTCATTACAACTAGTAACAGAGCTAAGTACCAAACAACTCAGACAGTAAATACAATGTAAACTTTACTGAGAACCTTTCCTACAAACAGCTTTGGAAGCTGAAATGGCCTATTTACTTTCCATAAAACTTTTTGATTTGACATATATAAAAGAAACAATGTTTAATCTAAAAACAATCAAATGAAAATGGAAAGAGCTTTATAAAAATCAGTAACATGATACTTGCTTTTCAGAGGATTATTTTCAAGGAATGCTTGGCTCAAACTATAATCCACCTACACTGAGAAAAATAAAGCAGTACACAAAAGGGAGCAATATTTCAGGAAAATAAACAACAGAGTGCTTTTATATTTAAACCCATTATTCCCTATCAAGTCCCCAGATTTAAAACAGACACACCAAAGCACTGAGGTGAATTTGAAGCAGCAGAAAATGTTTATGGTCATTCTCTAAGCAACCAGAGGACTGGCCTTTTGATCCAGAAAGGCTGAGGCATAAGTTGGCAGGGAGGGAATGGAGGGAGGAAGACACATCTTAGGATTTTTGGAAAACACAAGCCTGAGTGGAGAATGGGACAAGAGGGGAATGCTGAGAGTCCACCTGCTGAAAATGGGGCCGTGGGAAGAAGTCACACAGACAGAGACAGCCCTGCTCTGCCAGGGGTAGAATGAAGCCAAATGAGGACTCCCATGGCAAGAGAAGGGAGACATGGACCAGAGATGGCACCAAGTCACAAAAGACAACTGTCACCCCTGTGTCCCTCAGCTCTCACTCACATTCTGCCTCTGGCAGTGCCTCATCTCAACACAACCAACCATCCCAGGGGCTCCTGTCCCAGGGCCAGGTTTCTGATCTATCACAGGTATTTCCCTCCTTTCTGCTCCTCAACCACTCTACCACTATTTAAAAAAAATTTCAGTAGGCCTTCAACAGCATGCAAACTAAGGAATTTCTGAGAAGTGTAAAGACAATTTAATAAAAGGATCGTGACTTAAGAACACACAATGACAAAGCAGCAAGATACTCAAGAGACTTGAACTCAACTGCAGAAACACAGTACCTTTTATAGTGTTCCTTTCTTGCAGTGGCTTTAAGATGGAAATTCTCCCCTGGTTTGATGATAACTCTGTCAGAGAAAGAAAAAACATAACAAAGACATTTTTATTCCATCTAGGGGAAGTAGGAAGAGCAGATATTACCTCTCCTTCGGTTCTCCTTCCCTTCCTGAGTCATGCTGGCTTACCAAAAAGCATTACCTCTGTCATCTATTCCACCATTACCTGAAATCCCAGGAAAATCCCACAGAACTGGAATATGGAAAGTAAACTTTGTAGAAGGAGCCTGGTTGACTAACTGGCTATTCCAATCCTCTTGATTTCTGTCCCAGTGCCATATGTCCCATATGTGCATATATCACACATTCCTAAACTTAGAATTCAATCCAATACATATTTAATTCCTGATTAACTCATAGATTTAAAATCCAAAGCTGTTTCCCTCGTCAGCACACACCACAGCATTCTCAGTCAGCCAGGTCTAAATGCCATCTAGTGGCTCTAAAAATGTCAACTGTGGCTCCACAAATACACCTCATCCCATTTGACATTTTTCCTTCTAGCAGCAGGAAATAAGAGAAATTAGGGCAGGAAGACATTCACCCTTGAATCACCAGAAGGAACTCATCACTTTTCAACATCTCACTTTTTGTCTGAGCTCCAGGCAGCATTCCCACTCCATGCAGCATTCCCACTGCAGCAGTTCTTCTCTCAGCAATCTCCCCTACAAGCAGGATCCTTTGTCTTGGATTTCCAGCCTCCTGCTCTCTTTCCCAGACCAAGAACATTCAAGCAGCTGATTCCTGCAGATCCTCCTGGTTCCACTCAGGGTAGAGTTTCCCCATAAAGCAGACACTGCCCTTGCACTGCCAGGGCTCCATCATTAGAGCCTCCTCCCTGCTCCTCCTCTGCCTGCAAAGTGCACTAAGGCCAAATAAACAGGAGTGGCAAGCAAGGAAAAACACTTTAACCCTGCAGACTCACTGTAACCAAACAGGTGCTAAAACAAAACCGTACATCTCTGAGGGAAGATGAGCATTTCTCTGAAGCCTAATTTCTTTGAGCTTTTGTCTCATAACAAGAATGTGGCTATCTCCTCTCTATGTAAGCTAATTTTATGCATTTTATTAGAATATTCCCCCTTTTTAAGCCAGAAATAACGATTTACGTTCAGTGTCACTTGGAGCAGACAAAAGCTACTGGAAAGAATACTTCCCTTGATTTTTCTTTCCTCCTTTTCCACCTATATTTTTGTTGCTGTTGATTCAGAGTCAAGCAGACAAGCTGCCTAAGGCTTGGGGTAAGACCCAGTCCCACTACAGCAATTCATGTACAGCTGTGGGCTTTTGAATCTTTTTAAATCACATAATCTGGGAGAAACAGCATTCACCTCCCTGACAAGATCTTGAGAATATATATCTAAAATACCAGGGGTGGTCAGATCACCCCATCAGGGGTGTTCTAGTGATAACCACACGCGTGTGGCCTGAAATTCAGGGTCAGTTATCAAGACAAAACCACCTGTCTTTTCAATACAAACCCACGTGTTTCATTCCCTTCTCTCAGCAGAGTGTTTGTGAGAACAGGGACAGTCTCAGTGCTGGGTGGGATGTGGCAAACAGCTGGACCAGCTGTGCTGTATTCCATGGGAAGAGTCCAACTGCCCTGGGACCTGAGCACTGCTCTGGATCAGCTGATCCAGCTCAGACATTCAGCCCCAGATCCTGAAGCCTGGAGCTCACTGAGTGCTCCTGGCCACCTGCCAAGTCCCCTTCCCACCCCCTGGCTGCTGCCCATCTGACACCCTGTCATACACAACCCACCAGCTTGGACCCTGTTACATTTAATAAATCACCTGTGCTTCATTACAAAAATGCTGCTTCGTGCCAGTGATATACTTTTATTGCTGATTTTAATCAAGTAGCTTACAGGTCTCAGATGAGAAAGGTGGAGAAAAACCTGTAATGCCTCTTCAGATTGCTTGTTATCTCTCACTTGTAACTAATTATCCCAGTCACACTATTAAAGACTGAGCAGTTTTATGTTCACTCGCCAAGAAATGACAAAAAAAAAAGAAATTAGACAATTAGTCTTTAGCTATAATAACTAATTAAGATAAATATTTTCAGAATAAGGAACTTAACAGAACATCAAGGCACTAACACTGCAAAAATGTCTGGGAAAGTAAAGCATCTCTCAGCAAAAACATTTCTTGCCAGTCAGTGAGTTCCACAGTTGCATCCCAACCACATTTCATTCTTGTCCTACTGCAGTAAACATAATTAGTTATTAAAACTTCTTTCTAACGTGGTGAGAATGTGAGCAGCTTATTGGACTACAGGGAAGCTTAGGGACAAATGTTTGATGCTGCCCCTTGCAAGTGTGTGCTGCCCACAGATCAGTGTCTTACACCAGCCCCGTGATGGCAAGGACTGTCACAACTGGTTCTGCCATTCCTGGGTCCTCAGGTCTTAGTTTGCATCATCAGCTAAGCCTGGACTGTGCTGGTATCCAGTCCTCACACCTTCTTGGTCCCTCACTCAAAAAGCTTCTGAACTTTCCTGAAAAGGCTTTCTGGGCAGTCAGTTTGGGAGGAGCAGCCTTCAGACAGGTCCAGCACGGTGACAGCACAGCATCTGCCTGGCCCTGGCTCCCTCTGTGCCCCCTCATCCCCAGGGACAAGGAGCCAGCCTTGCACAAACAGACTGGAACACGTTCTGGGGCACAGAGCAGATCCTTCACCTCTGCACAGAAACTGGGGCAATTAACACTGCCAAGGGTGAGGCAACAGTGCAGTCCAAAATAAAGGAGACAATGAAATGGTGTGGATAGACAAGCAGACTGCTTTTAATTCAGCTGCAATACCACTATAAGCACACACTGCAAAATCCTGCCAAGGGCATGAATGGAAAGCCTTTCTCTTGGCTCTTTCTGTCACTACAATGACCTCCTGTCTGGCATTTCTGGCATTAAAATAACTAATCAAGAGCTTGGATGACGTAACTTATTTGGTGACAGAAAGATTACCTGCACATTCATGGCTACAGCCCTCACTGCACACTTACAACCCAAAACCAGCCCCAAGGAGCTCATGTTTCTCTCAATTCCAGCAGCACATCAGAACACAGCTCCACGTACCAACAGCTACACCCATGGAAAAGAGTCCAGTGGAGAAGAGCTCACTTGCTCCCAAATGAATTTGTCTGCCCATGTTCTGTTGTTATTGATCACAAGAAGCTGACACCCTCCAACTGGATGTGTTCCTTGGCAGGAGCTTTGTCACAGATAAATCACCAGAAGTCCAGGCAGAACTGAGTAACATTCTCTGGGCTCTATTTTGCATCTGTTGTGATTTACTTTTCTTAACCAAGAGACAAGGAGGTGAGGAGAAAGAATTTTTTCCCTAAGCACCACCTTCCTTCACCTTATTTCTTCACTTGCTAAACTGCTACTTTATTTCACAGAGAAATGTAGGGTGTTCTGACTGACAACACAGGTCTGCTTTTATGTAAGGTATCAGATGGCAAACATGAGGTATCTACATTACACAACCCAGTGTGTGGGTATACACCCTGTCACAACTTGCATCAAAACATATGAAACAGTCATGGGAAGTGAGGTCTCTTCACTGAAAGATGTGATACAAACACAGCTACCACACAACACACTGAACAACAGCCACGCTGCACACTCATTACAAGGCTTTCCATCAAAAGAGGCGGACTGCAAGCTGTTTGATATTCTAATATTTACACTCAATTATCTCCAGAAATTTATTTAAAACAGTATTATTTCTGTGTTACTTAGGAGCTCTGAGTTCCCTTATAAACTCCTACTCGTTCTTAATTATAGTGTAAATCAGCATGTTAACACCAAGCGAGCAACCATTAACTAAAGCAGCTGATACAAATGCAGACAAAGTTCGGACAGAAGGAGTGGCAAAATGCCCAGAAAGTTCCAAACCCCCTCTGAACAGCTCAGTCATCGTGCAGAGATACACAGACCTTTCAAAACAGATGTGCTGGGTAATAGCAGGTACTGCCAATAAATTTTATATAAATATTACAAAAGCAGTAAAGGGCCCATGCATCAGTACACAGACATGTCACAGATAAGAACTGCAGCTTTTTAAAATGTCAGGGCTGAAAATGTACAACAGCCCATAAAATGTCTCTGCAGTCATTACTGCTAACAGTGAACTCAATCAGTCATTAAGGGAACGACGCTGAACCAACTCTGGCAAACCAGCTGCACCATTTCCTGGGCTGCCTTAGTGTGTGCACAGACATGGCACAGCAAAAGGACATTTATGACACGTACACCTACAGGAGCCAATGTATAGTGATTCACTTCATTGTGCAAAATTAAAGCTAATCCCTTCTTCTGAAGGAAACGTCACAGGCTTCTGTGTGTTCGGTGAATTAATATTTATAAGGAGCCCAGACAGTTTAATGTTTTTAATACAGGACTGAGATTTTCTCCTACACATCAAACAGAGAAGCTGCATTAAAACAGCAGTTTCTTGATTGCCACAGACCTAAGTGACAGTATTTCCAAGCTTTGTTTTCCATCCTGTCACACCGATTAGCAACTGTACACAACTGGGACATCTGCAAAATCCACCAAGTAGCCATGAATTATACATTCCTGACTCTTTAAAGTGTGAATTATACATTCCTGACTCTTTAAAGTTAACGTGTGATAATCTCCTTATCAAGAGCCTGCCGACAGCTGCTAGTACTATTCTCCTAATACTTCTCATTATAAACAGACATCTAGGAATGGAAAAACAAGGTATACAGTCTAGTATCACACAGGTGATACTACACATGTAATATGTAATCCACACACATCCACATGTAATAAGGGAGACTTTACCAACAACATTGTTTTAAGAATTTACGTAGCAATAAAGCTGCAGCTGAACACCTTTTATAAAAAAATGCAATTTAACATTTTACAGCCTAATATGTGTAAGAATTCATCACACCCAATTAAATACAAACACTTGGTCGCCTTTCATGAAAGTTTTGAATGGAATTTTGTTATATTTCATATTAATATGGAGTTTCATTTAATTTAGATGACAGATCATCTGATTTCATGTTCTAGTATGCTAAGGTTATCCCAGTCAAACATGACAGTGTTCAAGGGGTAACCAAAGTCACCTTTTAGGTATTACAGAAAGAGGATACATTTATTCATTTATATGGGAGGCAAAGGTGATGTTCCAAAATTTTATAATGAAATTTGTCTTGAAAAAAGAAGAAAAAAATTAATCCTGGTTTTAGTGATAATATATTAATGCCAGTAAAGCTCACAACTGTGGGGAAACTGGCTGCAGCTGGTTTTACTCTCCAGGGGAGAAATTGCTCTCCCAAAGCAAGCCAGACCCAGTTCTGCTATCACTGCCAGGACTGTTCTGTCTGGATAGAAATTGCACATTTAGGCCTGTAACTGACTGTAAATAAAATTCCAAATTAATCACCCATCTGAATCACCCACCACGTACAAATTTCAGCAGGTAACAACTCCCAGACCCACATCTCCTGCCCTGGCAGTTACACTGGCAAGGGCTCAGCTCTGAACAAAAGCAGCTACCAGAGATTCTGTCACGCTGGGAAATTCCTCACTGAAAACATGCACTTGAAAAGTGTCCAGTTCTTTCTGGGCCCAAAGGGAAGGAGAAAATCAGCCTGAACAAAAGCTCAACTAACAATATTTTGTGAATAAAATTATAGGGCTGCCTAGCTTAAGAACTGTATTTTCCCCCTAAACCTGCATTCCCAGAACACTTCCAGCAGTCAGCAGTGAACCAGTCCCTGACCCTGTCCCTGGTGTTAGACCTTCTACTACAGACAGACATGGCACCATCACACACTAGCAGAGTTAAAAGAAAGGAACATAAAATACAGGTAAGACTGGAGAAATCACAGAGAATGAGAGTTTTCTGAAGGTCAAGAGCTGTGAGAAACCAATCCCCTGAATCTCAGAACTAACCCTTGACACCCAAGTGATGCTTTCCTCTCATCCTTAGGAAGGACACACCTGAATGAGGCCTCAGCCACATCTCTTACAGTTCTTCACTTGAACACGATTTTTTCATGATTATTTTTTTTTTTAACAAGAATGTAGAAAACTATGGAAAGTCCTGCAGCAAACCTGCAGAATCCACAGCATCTCATGGGTGGTGGGAGGTGCACACATCTTCCAGGAAACTGGTCAAGCAGATGCATGTGTGTGCAGGTAAATCCAATGAACATTCCCAAACTAACAAACTACATACAAATAGTCAGAAAACCAAGAGGTACAAGCAGTTAGATTATTTCAGATGTGCTGGCATTCTTTAAATGTTATGTTCCAAAGAAGCACTGATCTGACTAATGAAGTTTTGGCAGCAGAAGTTGCAAGGATGTGCAATCTGTACCTGAGGGACAGTGACAGGGCACAGCACCTCTGTTTGACTCACACAACAATTACAGATATTCTATTTAATTGTATTACAATGTTTCCATTTGTCTTTGTTGAAAAATAATTTCCTAACTTCTGTTTATTAATGATGACCTGAAGGGAGAAGTTCAGATGAAGAGGAAAAGTAAGATCCCTACTCAGTCATGCACATGAACAGTGTGACATTAGCACAAATTAAGATCACTGATACAAATTGCTTCAATAAAGCAAAGGGAAAATTAAAGGTGAAGTATTGTAGCAATCTAAACCAAAAAACAACTGCCAGGGACAGATATAAATAGCATCCAAACTCGTTGCTCTATGAATGTAAAAGAGATGGCCAGGAAGAATACCCAAGGATAGAAGAAATCAATCATTTGCAGTTGATAGAGATGGGAGCTCAGTAACCTTTCCAGCAAACTGGGAATTCACACACAAAGCTGGGATAGCTTAATGAAGCAGGAAACACAAAGAATATTTCTGTTCCAAGTCCCAGAACACTTACAAGCTGCATGCTCCATTTTAATACATGCAGGCTACTGGGCAGTCCTAGTACTTGGGCTATTTAAAGATACACCAGCTTATTCAAACACTCAGCTACAGTTTTCTCAATTCCCAGGACAAATAAAAACAGCTAAAATGTGCACTATTAGCTTCCAGAAGTATGTGTTCCTACATTTGCATAAAGGCTATGTAAGTACCAATAATCTTATGTTAATTGAAGCATGATAAATATATATATTTATTAACAGAGCTTGTTTCCCAGTGCTTTAAGTATGTAAGTTTAAGGATTGTAGAATCATAATGGTTTCTTGGGTTCAGTCTGATCTTTAAACACTAAAAGAGTTCAGCTTCTTCTTTTAAAAGGATTAAAACATGAAAGCAGCAGGAATTTAGTTATCCAGCCACTACTGAAGCAAAATTGTTTACTTTGCTGCACTGTTTTCTCTTTTATGGTGACTGCTCTCATCTTTTCCATGTATTACTGTAGCTCTTCTGATACAGAAAATTTATTACAGACCTATTGTAAAGAAGTTGAAACAATTATACAGACCCATATATATATATATATAACCCTTATTATGTATTTATCTTTAGGGTCAGGTAAGGGGGATTACATAAAAACATATTCCTAAAACTCTGACACCTTACTAATTTCAAGCAACTTCTTGCTGCTTTTCTAAGAAATATTGGGGGGGATGTGCTAGACAAAACCTAACCAAGGAAGAGAGTGGGGATTCTGAGACAGTACCACAAGCCAGTGTGTAAAATAGAAACAAAAAAAAAGGGGGGGAAGAGGGAAAAAAAAAATAAAGGGTGGGGGGGTAAAATCTGTAGATCACTAGAAATTTGGCAATTATACTAATCTGGCTTATGTATTTTGGTGACAGCTTGACCTTGCAGTCCCCAAATACTGCATTTTGTTACCAGTGGAGACACCAAAGAGAGAACTGAGACGTGTCTGAAAGGCCAAGTGAAGCAGGGCAGAACTGAGGAGTGGGGCACAGGCTGGGAGAGCCTCGCAGGGAAATGGGCTGGCACCAAACAGGTTTGGGGATGGGGAGAACACAAACACCAACAGGGAAGGTGCTCAGGAGACACACACGTGTCCCTGCAAACACAACAGCAGTGCCAAGGGTGAACTGGCACTGGCAGTGTGTGCCAAGGGTGTCTGGAGCTGACCCCGGAGAACTGCCAGGAGCACCTGAACCCCTGCATTTATCCCTCTCTGCTGGGGTAACTTGCCTGAACAAGTATTTGAATGTATGAAGTGGCAACGGGCTAATTAATAGCAATTATTATTGTCAATACATGATTTAGTGATGCAGAGAGCTTTCTCTGTAGCCAGGCAGAGAAAAAACAAGCAGAAAACAAAATCATGCCAGCATGGAAACAAGGAAAATACGGTGAACAGTGAAGAAAGCACACGCTGAGTCTGTCCTACAGAGCTACCACTGCTCAGGAAAGGGAAGAGGTAATTACCAGAAGAGAAATAACCAGGTAAACAATTCCCATACATCTGCTCCATGCTACAGTGCCTGCTATTCATGCTGACAGTAGGATTAACACACATTCCTAGTAAGAATAATAAGTGGGAAACCACGTTGCTGTTAAAATTTGTGTATTTTGCAGTATAGATTTGATATACCTGTTCAATCAGTTTCTCAGGACCATATAACCTTTCTGCTTTTGCTCACAAAAAAAAAAAAAAAAGAAGATAAATGAGAACATCTGAGGTCAGAGCCAGTAACAGTGGCAGAGCATTGGGAAATGTGGATCCATCGTGCCACACCCCGGAGCTCTCCGGGCTCGGATGGAAGTGAGATCTCGTGCCTTGCAGAACCTTTCTGGGGAGCTCCCTGCAGTTCAGGCTCACAGGAATGGAGCAGGCAGTCAGATAACACAGGGAAGCACAGCAGCAAAGAGCTGGCAGGTCTAATTTTAGCTCTGCCAGCCTGGAACAAGCAACAGATGCGATCAAACCCACGACCAGCCCTGGCTGCCCAGAGCACAGGAGCAGTAACTCCACCACACGAGTCTTATTTGCATCTCAGATATTTACAATCTGCAGATTTAAGAGACAGAATATGGCTGCACATCAGTTCTTTGGATGGGAGCAGCCCAGCAGTGCCCCCCTGCAGCCCTGCCCTGATTTCCTCCCCTCCCATTTTATCATTCCTCCTGATGCAGTGATGTCTCTCATTTCTGTGGCACCAAAAAATGCAGCAAAGGACTGATAAGGCAAAAAATGCCAGTCTCAAAACAACCCCTCAGCTTGACTAGTTATTTATTATTAGAAAAAGAATATATATTTCATACAAGTACCTTGGGAACCAGCAAGTTTTGATTTTAAATCACGACAGTGTCACAGGCATTAGATGTTCCTCAGATCTCAGAACATACAGAAATGAAATGGATCCCATAAATACAGCATCAGATATAATGACACCCTATCAGACTTGCAGAATTGCACAAAAAAATGTCTGAGAATTGCTAGAATAATTGTAATGAATGAACAAATAATATTTTACTTGATGTCAAAAAAATGTAGTCATCCTGAGGAGTCTAAAAAAAACATTCAAAGTTTCAGTATACTAAGCTGCTCACATAATGCTAATACATCTCCATGATAAAATAAAATAAGCTATTATTTCCTCTAGGCCTCATCTAAGTCCTATTGTTTTGGTCCCTTAGAAAGGGACTTTTCCATGTGTCCAGAGGCCATCCACACAGTAAAAGAGAGCAGAGAAGTAAATATACTCCCACTGAAACCCTGCTATTAACCTACTGTGATTAACAGTACAAGACTTTTAATAACATAACATGAATTTTATGTTATTAAATAAAACCCTTTCATCCACCAAAATGGCCATAATTTTTTTGAAATTTTGGTAAAGCTATAGCACATATTTTCTTAGAGTTGGTATATGCACAACCTTATTATTAAAGCCCCTCAGAGGCTCTCTCACTGTTAACCATGCCCGGCCCTGCATGAACCCAACAGGAAATTAGACTGTGAAGAACTACGTAATTTCACTCTAGATGTTAATTAAAAGAAATCACTAAACCCACAGCAGTTTAAATCAATAAGAGAATAAAAGTCCACATTTAGGTGGAATGAAAACCCAAGGCCTTAACAAATCTTAACCTTTCTCTGCTGTGTTCACTGGGGCAGAGCCCTGCAAACAGCAGCACCTTTGCTGGTGACAGTCCCAACCCAGCATTCCTGCCATGAGAAGCTGTCTGGGAACGTGACTGAGCATTCAGCAGGACTCTGAGATTTACAGTTTTGAAGGGCAGATTTTAATTGTACGTGTGTCAATCACAAACCCATCCAACTGTCATGGGAACACACAATCGTGAAGAGTCAAACCATGAACTTGGCTGCTGAAACAAAAGTTTTATTGCTGCAATTGACTGAAACTCCCTGGTTTGCAGATATTCAGCTGAATGGAATTACAGCAATGGCCGTGCTGCTGGACACAGTGCTCTGCCAAGACTTTAAATGGATTTGGTACTTAAATTCTTTGCAGAAAACATGCATTATTCTGATTGTATTTAGGCTAGCAGGATGTTAAAGTGTATACTCCAATTCTGTAAGACTCCCATGTTTTTTGACCACCTTCAAACATGATTAATCAGGTTAATTGAGTCAGTTGAGAATTTAAGGCATAAGCAAGGCATATCATATTTAATATACTGCTTAATGTGCTATCCCTATGCCTTTGACAGATGATTTTCAAAGTACTCACAACAGTTAGGTTGGAATAGCTTTTCGAAATCAAAAAACCCACTTAGTTGGCTGCCATTCCACAAACCCCTCTCCAAAAATGTTGAGGAAAACAGAAAAAAAACTGTGGCTTCCTCACAACAGGACCCACATTGTCCTGGAGGCAGGGCACTGCTGCTCCTATTGCTTGGCAGACTGGGAGGGGAAACAACCACAAACTCAGTTCTCAGTACCCAGTTCTTTAGGGACCTAAAGGGCGGCATCCACCCCTCTCCAAAAATGTTGAGGAAAACAGAAAGAAAACTGTATTATAGAGAAGACTTTATACAGGGCAGGGGTAAACAGCACCTCCAGATTCCAACTTTATTCAACTGAAAGCATGAATTATATCAGCCCTTTTAACCCCTTTCTGAAATCAGTCACTTACACCAGAAGTGAAACAACAGAGTGATCTGACATCTTGCAACACTCCAAACTAACAATTTGGAAAGTTATAAACTCACTGAATTACTTATCACAGTCCTCTTCATAACCTGCACAGGCTCCTGTCAGCAAAGTCAACTCTGAAGTTTCAAATCCCTAAGAAAACTCAAAATTCTGTCTGATGTCAAAAACCCAAATATGCTGAACATTCAAAAAGCAGAAGAAATGTTTATACCTCCCTTCATCGGTAACAATGAAATACCACCATTAAGATCATAACACAGATATTTTACATTTATAGAGCTTTTCAACTTGAGCCTTCAGTGTATTTTCCAAGGGATGTAAAGTCAGCAGCAGTAATTGCTGTGGAGACACACCACGATGTATCCAAGGTAAACTGCACAGCAAAGCCTGGGATTAAAAGGAATTTTTTCCTTTCATATCCCTATTCCAGTTCTTTGATCACCATGCTGACTCCTGGGAATGGGGCAGCTCCAAAGGGAACCTAAAAAATTCCATTAAAACCCGACTGTGTAGATAGCAGCACACATTTCCACGTGCAGTTATGATTTCCTGCACACACAAGCTGGGGTGTTTAACACCTTTGAAGCTCAGAGTCCCTGTGATAATGTACCCCCATCAGTCCTCCCTAAGTGCAGTTTTGGATGCCTAGCAGTGCCAGGAGGGTGCAGGGGTGCCCAGGCCTGGGGCTTGCACTGCCTGGAGCTGCAGTTGGGCATTTTCACTTTTACATTTTTAGTGTAACTATGGCAGAGGAACATCCAGGCTAACACACATTAATAATGGCTGTGTTCCAAATCACAGCAGTGCTGCTGAAATCCTACATCATTTCAGAAGGGGAACAGGTGGGGTTTTTTTCATGCAGTTTCTACGTCTCTTTAAACTCGGCTGTTTCACTTCACTGTGTGTAATATTCTTTCTAATTTATAGAAACTCTAATGATTTTTTTCATATTACAGAAATTAAAAAGATCACATCAGAGCAGTTGCTGTAAAATTAGACACCCTTAATTGGCCATAAAAGAATTAAGACTGCAGAAACTCTCCAGGTTAAATCCAAAAAAAACAGGAATAGAGGAAAAGGACGAAGATTTTATTTACTGGAACAATCTAACAGAGCAGAACACATCAAATACTTTATCAGTATATAAACAGGCACGGGTGGGGCTGTGGGGGTTGGTGTGAGGTGGGGGCAGTGCTCCTTCAGGGGTTTTTGGTCTGAGGTCTGGCTGGGGTTTTTTGAATAGTGACAGAGCAGTTCCATTCCTACCTTGGGAACACACAGAGGCAACACCAGAGTGAATGGATGGTGCCCTCCACAACTCCAGCAGCCACAGCACTTCCTCTCTGCTGACGGGCCACCAGTCCTTCATGGCAGAAAACTATTTTGCAGTGTCTCAGTAAAAATGACCCTTTTTGTGTGTGTGTGTCCAGGGTACCCACCAGGGTCTGATGGGAAGAGCAGCAGTGATGAACAGCTCCCCACGAGCAGCATCGGGGCAGCTGCCACTGAAAGCAGGATCAGATACAATCACAGCCTCAGTTTCACAAGTGGAACATCAGAGTGGAATAAAAGCAACCAAAACTGTCAAGCTGGAACTGTGGGACTCTTTTAAAATCACTGTTAAACGGAAATAATTTACCTAATTTCAGGGGGTAGAGGAATACTTTTTCAGGATTTAGAGAAAAATATCCCCAAGTGAATATCTGTTCGTGTTATGTTTCCATTTCATTAAAGAATTAGCAATTAAATCAAATTAGGTAAAGTAGGTAGTGTTCATCTTCACTCGTATCTAGTACCCAGTCATAGCCCTGAAATTTCATTCCCCTGCCACAGCTCTAAGTTCTTACATTTACTATAAAATTGTGTAACCTTCACATTATTCCTCCTCTGTGTGAAACTGCTCTTCTGAGTCCAACTGAGAAAGAAATCAGATCATTAAAAAAATCCTCTTTATCCAGAAACATATGAACAAAGCTAAAAGTGTCTCTAAGTGCTGTGTTTTCATTTCAGTTTATTATATCAATTTACTCAGAATCACTCACCATCAGAAGCCCCTGGACTTAAGTTTCCCCTCACTTTATTAACACTCAAACTACTTAGGACAACAGGTACTGGTGAAGATTCTTATTACACAGACAACTATTCCCCTTTGTACTTCAAATTCATAAATAAATGCACAGGCTGTGTCAAAATTTCCCTTGAAGAACAAAGCTATGACAATTAACATGTTCTATTAAATAATGAGAGAAGAAGGGATGCAGGATTATGCTCTGTACTTGCTCCATGAGTCCTCCTGGAGCTGGGAAAACCAGCCCCGGGAGGGATCCTGCCCTGGAACCACAGTTTGGGGGTGTGAAATTTCATGCTACAGTATCTAAAAATAGGGAGAAGCTGGAACAAATTCAACATCAGCACAAGTCTACTGGAGTACAAGACTGGCCCTGAATATTTCAGCTATTCCAGGACCGTGCACTCCTACACTGCAACAGGGGCCAAGAGCTGGTGCCAGGGAAGAGCACGGAGACCAACTTCCAGCAGCATTTGTCAGGATAGAGTTACACACGGAAGGAATGTGGATAATGCCACCCTGGGTAATGAATCTGGGTGCTCTACTACAGCAGGAGCATCTACAGGACAGCCCAAATCCCCCAGAACGGCACAGGAAGGGTTTCCTGAGCTCCCCACAACACAGAGCAGCACAGTGCTCTGCCAGGAGACCTCCAAACGGGGAATCTTTCAGTCAAAACCTCTCTCTTGCAGGAAAGGTAGGGAATTATACAATCCACAGTGGATTGCAAATTAAAAATTCGTGGGATGCTTCTGAACCCTTGTTTGGACTGTTTACCAGAGAGATTTAATTGACACACCAGCAGGTTATTCTGCTCATCTCCCTGCCTGTATTCTGGTTCTGCTCACAGATGAATCAATGATGTTCAAATCTTGTTACCTGCCTCTGTGACTTCAAAACATCTGACTGTGCAAATTATTATTTTTATCCCTTTCCATTTGGCAGGCTGGCTGTGTTATGCCCAATGGTGTCATAAGAAGATATTATCCCCTCTTTCAGCAATTCAATACACCTTATAATTAAGAATTATTTATTAATATTCCCATATCTGCCTAGCCATTAACCCCACGCAACACAAGTGAAATCAGATCTCCCTGAACCCTGCTAGGATAAAGCAGGATCAAGATTAAAAACTCTTGCAGCTGATCTTAAGGCTCCTTTCTTTATGGTGGTCACTTCACATTTTTGGGGCAAACTGCCATGAGGAATGTCAGCTGTAAGAGCAGGCAGCCTGCCTGTACAACTGGAGGAATGGCAGGGCCCTTTGGGGCCAGTGCCTGGATCTGCCACAGCTCTGGAATCATCCTGTGGTGCAACCTCTGGAATTACCCCATGGTGCAACCTCTGGAATCATCCTGTGGTGTAACATCTGGAATCACCCCATGTGTAATCTCTGGAATCGCCCTGTGGTGGAACCTCTGGAATGACCCTGTGGTGTAACATCTGGAATGACTCTGTGTGTAATCCCTGGCATCATCCCATGGTGTGCAGCAGAAGGCAGCACAGCACTGGAGGCATCCCCTGCTCTGGACAACACGTGCCCCCTCCTGGCAGATCCAAGCAATACTCTGGGGTAGCTGGTGCCTGCCTGGATGAGGAAAAACTAGTCCCTGTGCTATTAATATCAATGCATGCCACTAGAGGATTTTTGTATTACTTTTCTAGTAAATATTCCCGTGCTATGAACTGTTCTTAATGCTGTAGAAAATACCCTGAATATGTATCCTCCAAATAACCTGCCATTTTTCAAATAGGTCTGGCCTTGAAGTGCATATGGGAAAACCACAGGACAGTTAGGAGTTATTAATTACTCTTAGTTATAAAATGTCCATCAGAGGACCCAAGTAGAGGTGGGGGGAAAAAAGAAGAATATAAAACCCTGTCTTGGTTTTAATATGTTTAGTTAATGATGGGCCTTAGTCCCCAAGGTCCATATCCCCACCCTGCTGAAGGAGCCAAGATTTTCTACTATTGAATTCATTACCCATTTAGCTCAGCTGAAGGACTGTCTCCACACAATTCATGCTACTCTCTTTCTCTCTAAAATTCTGCCACTCATGAGCAGACAGAAGAGCAAAGGCAGGTTAGGACAGGAGGGATGCAGTTTAATATTAAACAGCAGAGGCTGAATCGATCAGTGCCTTGAAGCAGATTCCACTGAGCAGCTCAGTCAACCTGGGCAGAGCTGCTGTGAATCCCCCCTCCTCTGAGGAAGGGCTGAAAGAGTGTCAGCAGAACTAGTGTGATGCTTTTTTAACCTTGTAATTACAGCAGGTTTAGAGTAATTGCCTCAAAATATGCAATTTGATTGTTCTCAGTAGTTTTCATGCTATTTCTACTTCCTTAAGTACTCAGGAAAACAGTTTTTCCAGAAGAATGTTTACAAAAATGCTAACACTGAGTAGAAATCAAAAATGTATTTGGAAAGGCAAGCTCTGAATCATTAACAAATTACATATGATGCATGGATCTTATGGCTCACATACCTCATCAAGTCCACACCAGCTTGAATTCTAAATATTCAAAATAGGTTGTGATTACGGAACAGAAACAGATGGTAAGAAATGAGCAATTGATACAGGTAAAGAAGTGCTACCTGACACTAAATGACCATCATTGCTAAGAAACATATGAGGCAAAGAGATCAAACTGGCTTGTGAAATACTGGACTTTGAGACAATAATATGAAAACATCTCCTAAAAGAAAGAGAGGAATCCAAGTCCTCAAAGGGCAGATGCTTTCTGTCTCCTTTTGATTGTACTGTAGGATAAAAGGTTTTTCAGTGCCAAAAATGGTGAAAGTCCATTCTAATCTCACTATGAAGTATGATAAATACTCAGAATTGATACCTTTATTGGGTCAGGAAGTAAGACATCAGCAGAACCACCTGTGTCAGGGCTAACAAGGAAGGAGTGGCTTTGAGGTTTCTAAGACTTCTCTGAAGATTAAAGCAGAGACTTCAGTGGAGATACAAGCAAGGATTTTTAAAGACCTCTGCAAGTGAAAAGTACACAAGAAACGGGCAAAATATGAAACACACACTGTAAATATAACAGAAAAAAATCTCTATGTCTCTATTTTAACACTATACTTTCTTCCTTCAGGTGCAGGAACTGCAAGGAGGCGACTTCTACCTACCACAGCTCTGTAACAGATTCTACCCAACCTCAAGCACTGCACTCCCTCTTATTTCCCTTCTCCTGCACCCCTCCTGCATTTTCCCAAGGACACTGCCCGTGTTTGCACATTTCCCCATATGGAATTACAGCAGGTAAACACAAATGGGGAATGAATCCCCTCCTGCAGAGGGACGTGCTGCTGCTGTCCCTGTGGATGTGGGAACACCGTCCCCTCGGCTCACAGCGGCTGCCGCTGGTCAAACACAAGACAGCTCCACTGGATCTGTTATTCCCTTTTCCAGCCAGCACAATTCCTGTTCTCTGCCCATTTTTCCCTCCTGTTACTTTCCACAGAGCACCTCAACTAACTCAGTAACACTTTGGTTGGAGGAGATTTCTTGTCCCCGACTGTTTCCTGGTTCTGTACCACCCGCCCATTTTCCCAAATCACTGGAGGATTCCAATCCCTTCCCCAGCTTATTTTCTCCAAGGAAAAATGAAAATGACAGAATGTTTCTTGCCTGATGTGCTCCCTGTGGGTGCAGAGCTCTATGGCTAAAATGCTCATGAGAGCCAAAAGCTTGGGCATGACTAAACTTTAAACAAGCTAAACATCAATTGGTTTGATTTACAGACCCAGGAGACCAAGTCAATAACAAAAGAGTAAAGTAAAATTAATTTGCCATTCAAAGCTGTCTATAAAATACGCTGCTTGGCCTGAAAAATACAGAAAAATATTATCAAGTATGGACAAAATGGCTTAAAATTCCACCTTTATAATGGTCATGTACTCAGAATATCCCTTGTTCCATCCAGGCAAGATGAAATCTAGGAGTTTTCCCCTCATGCCATGCCACTGAGCACTCCAGGCTTGGCTGAGCACTGAACACACAGCAGTTCAAGCTGCACAGACTGAGGGTGTCTCTGGAACTGGACTCTCTCTGGCATCTGTTTGGGAGGCACGGCATAAGGCAAGTTCATCAGTTCAAACCTCGCTTATAAATAGATGGTGCAGATGCACTTCAGAGCACATATTACAGACTTTATTTTCCATTTGAGAACTTTGCATCTTTTAGGTAATGCACATCCATAAATACAGAACATTAACATAACAGCTTAAGGGATGCAATCTGGGATATTTTGAGCTGCACAGGAACGTGCAGGTTTATGGCAGCATCGAATGGTTGTCAGAGGCAGCTGCAGGTGAACACACAGCCCCATTCTCATGGCACTTCCAGAACTCAACTCTCTCAAATTCCATTCAGGACTGTAATCCCATTTCTGTGGTTTAGACTGTGGCAATGGGGAATGAGGCAAGCAGGAAGCAAAGGCTAATTGTGAAAGGTAAAACTCCCTTTTATGCTAAAATCGTTTTGTTATGAATAAGGGACTTAGAAAGGAAGGACAACTATTGATGAGTCAGTGACAGAATAAAAACTTCATTTGCTGAGGTCATTTAGTCT
Source organism: Corapipo altera (assembly GCF_003945725.1). Lineage (NCBI taxonomy): Eukaryota > Metazoa > Chordata > Aves > Passeriformes > Pipridae > Corapipo > Corapipo altera. The sequence continues at coordinate 972,776 of NW_020884906.1, forward strand.
GTCAGTACTGAAAGATTTGAAAGCTTCTAATTTAGTTCTTCACAAAAGAAGCTCCCTGCTGTTAACAACTTCACAATTAATCTTCAGCATTTAACTTCAAATCAAAATCAGTGCTGTAGCTTAATACTTCTCTATCAGGTACTAAGTCAAACACAAAGATCAAATTCTGGACAGAAAGCCCTTCCAGCTATTTACAGTTTAGGTAATTGCTTTGTATAGATAATAAATCAATGTACATACCTCAATCCACCAAATGAAGTCTGACCACAGAAATACCTTAAATATTAGTTTATGTACTCAGTGGACTTCTGCTTGAAACAGCATCTACATCAATCTAAAGCAAATATCCAGTTTATAGATATTTTGGGTGCCTCTTGCTTCTGTTTCAGTAGGTGCAATGAGAACAGTGGCCACAATGCTATTTAAAAAGAAAAAAATACAGCTAGGTTTCTGCACTGACACCAAATGCAATCAATCTGCTAACACCAGACACCCAGTAAGTTCACAGTCTCCATAAAAAGTATTACTACGTGTATGTGTTAGAAACACCCATATTCTTGGCTCCTTTACTCTCCTATAAAACAGGAGAGTGAAATCGCTCTCCTGAGATCCATAAACAGATTTAGATTTCATCCAGGAAAACCTCCATCCTTCTCTTTGCAACAGGAAGTTCTCCCACCTCAACCTGTTCTTCTTTGCAGCTTCAACAACCCAGTATGATTCATGGCTTTGTGGATGGTGCAGCAAGTTTACAACACTAGACACACAAAAAACCCCAAGCCTGCAGCAAATAAGATTTTCTGAGAGCTTTTAAAGCTTCTAAGACAAAAGAAATTAAGATGCATTTATATCAAAGCATAGCTTTTCCTTCTTCCTTATGGGTTCCAGAACAGCTACTTTATTTCACTCCACATATCCTACCCCTGTGTATAATGGCAGGTTCATAAGCCCTGACTCAAAGAGAATAACTTCTGCTGGCCAAAGTAATCAGCCCTGCCTGTGCCCTGGGAGCTCTGCCAAGGAAAAAACAAGCTCCATGGTAAAGGTCATTAGGAACAAGAGAGATTCTTTCTGCTGTGCTGAGTACAGAGACTAATCCACTGCTTTGGGTAGGAAGGATGCAGGTAGGGGATGTGCAAGCATCAGTCCCAGACTCTTCCACTCCTGCTTTTCTAAGCATAATCAGGGAACCATCCATTTTGACCTGCTTTTCCTTGGGTTTTGATGTCATGTGCTACAAACCCCAGCATTATGCTTACTAGGACAAATCTATTGTCCTGGGCTGGAAATCCTCTCTATTAGAGTGGGGGATGCTGGCAGGGAGGGCAGTAAGTCAGCTGGCTGCTGTTATCATCAATCAAGCATGAAGGCTCTGCTATTCTGCAGCCTGAATTCTTTATCTAACTGATTAGTCATACAGGCCAACTGTATTACAGTATTGCTTCCCAGCTCCCAGCACAGAACTCCTCCATTTGGAGTCTTAAAAACCCAGCTGATGAGCCCAGTGTTCCATGAAACGTGCTCTGGAGAGGAGAGGGAGCAAGAACAGCAGCAGAGGGCAGAGGAGCAGACACAATCCCCTTATCCCCACACATCTCCATGCCAAAAGGAGGTGAGTGAAAGCTGGAAAGTCAATTCAAAAGTAAATAAAGCACAAGAGGCCAGCAAGACAAGCACCAGAAAGCTATTTTAAGGTTCAGAGTGAATTAAACATGCAAAGAAATTAAGCATAGCAAGGAAACAATCTTACTGGCAGAATTAGCATTTCTTTTCCAGCTTGTTAGACAACTGAGAAAGGCTGATACTCTTCAGAAGAAGAGTATCAGTAACGTAATAAAGTTGAATTTGCTTTTTACTATGCTCAGAGATGTTTTATATTTCAACAGTCCTCATAATAAAAAGAAACAGACCCCTTAAAAAACATTCCCTTGTTATTTTCTCTTCACATTCTGTACTGTTCCTCATAGAGACCTCATGTCAAAGGTGGCCTCTTTTGACTTCATGGAAAACTTACTACTCAGCTATTTCTCCCATCCAAGAAAAAGAAAACCACCTTGCTCAGGAATCTCTTCTGCTCTGGGATCTCCTTGCCTTTGCTCCCACTCCCCGCCTGTGCCTGTACCAGGATCGCCTTCATTCAGGGACTGCACAAGAACCTGCCATATTTTAGCCCCAAATTACCCTTCTTTTACCCTTCCCTGACCTACACAAACACACTTCTCATGCTCATGCAGTTTCTCCTGCATTTTTCTCCTTCCCCTGGAAGTCACACTTGCTTACAAAAACCTTTGCCTGTAACTAATTCCGACGTATCCCAGCCAACAACTTCATCTAAAAGGAGGAGCATTTACCATAATGGTCTCCCCACCCTACAGCACACAGGCACTAAAATAAGATGCTTTACCCATAAATGTCTACCTTTGGATAAATGTCTTTCATCTCACACTCTTGCCAAGCAAAACTCTTTGATTTAGAATTACATCCATCTTGTCTTAAAAGCAGAATTACCAATCCAGAGACTTCTTTCTGCTTCCCTTTTTTCCCAGCATCTGGCACCTGTTTCAGGGCTGTCACACCCTCGGGAAGTCCCTGTCACTGCTCACAAACAGCTGTACCCTGAGTGACTCTCACACAGCTTTTGTCTCCAGTGCAACACAGACAGAGCCAGATATTATGCACTACACCAAGAGTCTCTTCTGCTGTTTAAAATATTCCATTCTCACCATACCTGCTGGTTTCAATATTCAGAAGTTAAAGCACTGCTGAGCAGGCACCCAGTGGGAATTCAGAGCAGAATGTAAAGAGGAATTACTTGGAAAAAAATAATCCTGCAATGATGGAGTCCTGCAGTCAGAAAACGCTTCAGTTGCAAAGACCTCTCCCACCAAATGCTGAGGATATGAGAGAAACAATACAAAACACAGACAGGCCCACCCTGCCATCCTGTCAGATAAACCTACAAAACACACATTCACAGAATTGGCTGCAGTATGTGCCAGATAAATAAAACCTAATCTAAGTACAATCACAATGCAAGACAAAATAAGCATGTTGTGTACGTGGATATTCTCTAACAGGCTGCTCTGCTGTCTTCTATGAGACATGGATACACAGGAAAACAACTGCAAAACAGAAACAGGAATATTTTGTGGCTTATATTCTTCATAACAGGAGCTGACTTCTTTAAATTTAATATTCATCCACAGAGACCTAACCACAGCTAGATTTTTCTCTAGTGAGCTTCTTGGGAAAGGGCTGACTTAATTCTCCTCATTTGTACTGTGCCAAGCACAGTATGGTCCCAGTCCCAGTTGGGGCCTGCAGGCACTGTCACAACACAGTCACCACACAAGCAAGTTGATGTGCTTAATGCAAAATTCCCCAGTTTTAGAAGCAGCTTGAAAGATGTGAGGATAAAGCACCACAACGATGGTAAACATGCCTTGATTGTACTTCTAAAATAAAGCTGCTTACTCCTGTTTTTTACTGCTTACTCCTCCATTCTCTCTCTTGCTTCTGTTACTACCTCTACCTGGGGAGATAGTTTACATTTATTATTTGTTCCAAGAAGTTCTCAGCTTTCCCCAAGAACAGCATTAAATAAGAACTATGTACAGTGGGACAGGGTTCTTTTTCTTCTTTTTTTTTTTTTTGGCTAGCATTGGTGAATAAAAAGGCTGAAACATTTATTTTTCAGCCAGTAATGACAGGATAAGTGTCAGACGTAACCCAAAAAAGTCCTACTAGAGCTCTCTGCAGCTTAAATGTTAAATTTATTCATATTTCATTCCACCCTCAGAAAGCCAGTTCTCTTCTGTCTTTTATTGTTTATATTAGATATAGTGAGTCATGGAAATAAAGTGACATGAAACCACATTTACGCTAAAGAAATCATCCCACATCTTTTCAGATTCCCTTCCCTGCTATTTCCGTACCCTGCCTCCCATTGAGTCTGGGAGATTGATTACCCAGGCAAGGGCTAAGCGTTTATTCTTGACTCCAGTTATTTAGCTGCTCACATTCTCATCTTAGCATGCCAATTTAGAGGGAACTGATGCATTATCCATCAATTCAGACTCAGAACGAGTGTACACAGGACTGTCTGTCTGATATGTGCCTATAAACAACAACAGACAGTAACACTAAGCAAAATAATGATCTAAAAGGACCATTAGCTGCCTGTTCTCTGTTTGTGTGATACCCCAGAAGAGATGTCTCTCCTTGCACATAAGAGGTCAAGGGCAATCAAATGCCTGACTCAAGCACCTCTGGCACTATGAATGCAGGGCAGCACATCTTCCTAAACCTGACCTGGGGTGTTTAAGGCATCAGGTCAGCCACATACTATCAAGAGGAACACATCCTATAAGAAGGAACACATCTATAATCCCCCTGCCTGGTCAATCTGCAGTGGTAAGAATCCCAGTTTACATCCACAGGAACTATCCTACCAACTATTATTATTGTGTTTCAAGACCAAACACTTCTAAGTCAGCACTGTCTGTCAGCCATGGAGAGTGTGAGGGCCCAGGAGGTGAAGGGGGGGTTTTCTCACTGTTTAGCTCCAGCTGAAAGGGTTACAGTTTATGGTTTATGGCTGAGTCAAACCTAACAAAGCTTCAAACCACTCATGTCTGCCCAGTCCTACAAGGATGTCATAAAAGGTTTAAAGACACTGCTTTGAGAGGGGTTGGGACAGAGGACCTCCAAAAGTCCCTTCCAACATATATTATTCAGAGATTCTAAACTCTGGTTTCCAAAGCCTTCAAAAAGGACCCACACCTTTAGGTGTTATTCCTCTGAATTTTCAGGAGGTCAAATGCTGACAGAAATTGGGCATTAGCAATTCCTTTGAAATCAGTGGAAATTACAGTCCCTCACCCCTTCAGGAGGTTTTGGCTTAGAGATTTCAGTGTGACCTACCACCATGAAGACACACTTTGGTGCAAACACTTATTTGACACCACCCCTCCCATCCCAGGACACACTGATGCAGGGTCTCCATCACCAGATGCTTTTCCACCCTATTGATCTGCCTTGAACACTTCCTTTCACAACTGCCCAGCGGAATCAGAGCACAGAAACAGGGACAAGCATCCCTAAAGGCTGACTCCACCTCCTTATCCACTAAAAGCCAAGAGTTACTAATCATACAATAATCCCAAAGCTATAGACTTTCATGGCAAAGAGCCACTGCACCCTACTAGTTACAGTTTTATCAGGAAGGTGGGAACCCTTTTACTCAGAACTAACACAAACCCTGATCTCTAGAAACGTAAAAGGCAGAAAGAGCTCCCCCTGCTTTTCAATACACAGCATCTGCTGTTGGGAATCTTTATTTTAAAGCCAGATATGTAAAGGCAAAATGAGATTAACGAGCAGTTTCAGCATTGCTAATTCCATGCCCAGGCAGCATAAAGACCAAGCTGATCATTCCAAATTAACTTACCTGACTGCCAGAGTGGTGTGCGACAGTGAGCACCATTCACCAAGCAGGAGGAGCCCTTCCTGTACCTGTTAACTGATACGCCAATATGGAATTAAATGAAATCTATTGGCAAGTCTCAAAGCATAGTACGTATTTTCCAAGTACTGTTGCAATCACAGCGCTCAAATAACACATTCCAGTTCAATTCCCACTGCCATCCTTCCATCGGATTTGCGTATGGAAACTCCATCCAGAGGGAATCCTGCTCCAGGCTGGCCAGAGCACAGAGCCCTCACAGGTACTGCTGCCTGGAGCTGCAAGGGATGGGGACCAAGATCCACACAGGGACAGGAGACGATCACTCAAAACAATTCCAGCATTAACAGAGGCAACAAAGGGCCCTCTCTCTGGACTCGCCAGGACCTCCACCCCTGACACGAGGAGGGTGCTGCCAACCTCCCAGCCAAACTGCCCCGTGCAGGCCGGGGTTGCCCTGGAAGGTCCCCAGTAGGACACAGGCAGGCTCTGGCCCTCCCAGACCTCCTGGATCTGCTCACAACAGCACTTCATGCAGCAAGTGTGAGCAGGCCTGCATTTCAGGAGGAGCTGAGAACTGTTAACAGGTTCCCTCATTTCTTTGAAATACTTTATTCTTTTACTTGTTACAGAACACCTAAGAGAACAACTTCATCAATTACGTATAATTGTTCCATCTGTTGTGACACAAGAAAGAAATCTGAAAATGAATCGAAAAGTTCCATTTTGCTGCTGCTTCTTGTAAGTGTTCCAGGCTAGACAGAAAAAATATCATGAAGCTTCTTGCAGCTAAATTCCTCTGAATCACAGAGGAACAACAGGCTTTGTATCAGACGATGTGAATTTTTATCAGTGTCACTGGTACCTATTGCCTTTATGGCTTCATTTTTATTTCTGTACCTCAGTTCTTTTACTTATAAAAATGTGAACACCACCCTGAGGGCCCCAGTTCAACTGTGTAAAAGTAGTCAGAAACCAAATTTACTTCGATTTCTATTGCAGCAAATTATTTTTTAAAATATGGTACTTTCTATTGTCCTGAAAAAATGAAGAGTAAACAAGCCATGAATGGTGTTAAAGCCCTGTGTGTGCACCAGACCCCAAATGGAATTTGCTCCTGAGTGTGCTACAAAATCAGTCTTCTGACCATTCTGTGAAATGGTAGTATTCTAACATCATGTCTGATTTACTGATTTAATAATAATGCAATCAATGGACAAACAAAATGTTACTGTTTGTGTTGTTTCCAGGAAAGGCAACAAAGGAAATAATTGCCAATGATCTCATTAGTCATGTTTAGTTACAGTCCTCCAGATACAGCCCTAAACAATCTTTAGGGACAGTAAATAATCTTTTTTTTTTTTTTTGGTCATTATGTATGAGTGAGGGAAAATCCTATACACTTCAAGCAAGTTGTGGAACAAGTTTTCAAAATCCAGTTTTTTAATCAGTAAAGATAACGCAACCCCCCCAACCCTAAATCCAATAGAACAATGCAATATGGATCTGGGAAAAATGTCAAGGGCTTTCTTTGTATTTTCAGTGCCTAATTAATGCTATGCAGAACTTTCTCTGCAGCTGGGATACACTGTGATATCTCTCAAGGGGCAATCATGGGAATTCAGGTTGTTATTAAGTCTGTTTAAGAAGTATTGTAATAAACCAAGAAAATTTAAAGGTTGAAGGAATTGAACATGAATTAAACATTGCTCGTAACTCTGACAAAAATAAAAATGTTTGCTGTTGATTTCACCCACTGCTGCAGGAGGGGAAGGCTGAACACGCACCACTCGTTTGGATTTGGCTCTGAGTCCTGGGCAACAGATGCCCCAACCCCGGGTCCAACCCCTGGTTCCTGAGCTCCCGTGTCCGTCTGTCCTGCCCTCGAGGCACAGCTTAACTCAGGGGATGGAGGAGCTGCTCCAACAGCCCCTCCCTGCACAACATCCCCCCAGTGCTGCACTGTTCCACAACCTCCAGTCACCCCTGGAGTGACTTCAGGCTCCCACCTAAGCAGTTCTTCCATCCTCCCAAACACCATCACTTCCATTCCCACTGCCTGTTCCACACCTCCCCAGCCAGGGGGACAAACAGCCTCTGACCCCTGACCAGTGGACAGTGCAACCCAGCCCACGATGAGGGGTTTGTTGTACCACAATACAGATACACTTACCAGCACTGACAATGTTCCACAGCACTTGTGCTGGAGTGCAGATCAGCTACAGAATCCTTCTGCCTGATTTAGTCTTTTCCACTTACACAATTTTCTATTAAAGTTGGATTTTCTTTTGGGCATTCATAAAGTTATGTTCTCAGGCAGCTGGGCTCCTCAAGCTTCAGATGTCACAGGACAGGTGAAATAGCAGCAAATCAAATGGAGCTGAAATTCCTTTTTAAATTACCCCAAAGGAAACTGAGGAAGCCCAAGAGAGACCCCACGAGAGCTCCATGATCAGTAGACTCAGTCAAGAAGACCAGTTCTACAACTGATGTGAGAGATCAATTCACCAGGACAATGGGAGGCATTTCTAAGCCAAGGTGTTCCTCGTGGAGCCCTTTCAACCTTTGCCTTTAAGGCTGTAGGATCATGAACTCCTGAGGCAGGAAAGGTAAGGAAAGGTAAGGACACCTCCGGAGTCTGTCCTGACAACAGGAGGAAGCAGCCAATTAGTGCATTGATGCAGTGATCTAAATTACAGCTAAGCCTGCAGAGGCTCTAAAGGATGCTCTATCATGTCACTAATGACTTATGGGGAGAGGAAGAAGACAGCTTAGTAAAAATCCTGAGAGGAAACAGTGGCGTGTACTGAGACAATCCAAAAACACGAGACAAATCGCACCCACACCTTGCTTCAAAAGCCTGATCTCAGCACAAGGGGACCCTCTCTGCCCTTCTTTTCTCTCTCCTCAACACTTCTTAATGTCCTACAGCTTTGTAACCCCCTGGGAGCCCTGTCTCACACAGCTCCCTCTCCCATCCCCAAGGCACACGTATTCCCTTCACACATCCATCAAAACCATGCCTGCAGGGAGATGCTTCTGAAGGACAAGCAGCACTTTCCAGCTTTCCTTGGAGTTAGCAACTGGCTGTGCAGCAGGAATATGCTCTTGTCATTAAGAGGAAAAACTCTGGTACTGAGCTGACCAGGTTTTGATTTGTTCCTCTGGTGTATCATTATAGCTGGAGATAGACAACTATCTCAGAGAGACATAAGAACAATTATGTGCTTGGCAGGAGAGTCCCAGAAACATCTACTGCGATAAGTTTTTTGTCTCACGTCAGCTTTTACTGTAACAAGGTCTTGAGTTAGGCAAAGGAGGAAAAAAAGGGAAAAAATGAAACAAAAAAGGGTCACTGAAACACTGAAGAGCCAGCTAAGTACCAGCAGCATTGTCATACCAATCAAAATCTAAATCAAAATCAAAAACTAAACTACTACCTATTAAAGCCAATCTATAGACAACACACAGTCACTGTTCTGCTTACACTCAGTTCTGTGAAATCCCTCATTTTCATGTGTGAGCTTCAGAATGTGTCTGACCTGACAGCAGGGAAGGGGGCTGTGCACACAGGCAGGGCTGCAATCAGTGGCAGTGCATCACCAGGTACTTGAAGAGACAAAACTATGGTCAGAAGTGGAAAATAAAAAGACCACAAATCTGTAGGGATTATTTTATTCTTGCTAAGCCCTCTCCATTTTTCAGTAGATCCACTTGAATTTCCTCTGAGTTGGAGATCTTCAAAACAACTCTCCAGGGATGATCCCTTCAAAGTATGAAACACTCAGTGCCCTGTCACTAATTACAACCATCCCACTCACACAAACACCAATACCTGCAAGTGCCACATGCAAAACCACATCTTATCTATTACATTCTAACACAGAGGCACCAGGACAATACGAAGAATTTCAATTACATTTCTAGGGTGTGGTCAGGGACAATTAAAGCACTGCCATAATATTCCAATGACCAACAAGTAGGACCTAGAATTTCTGATAATAAAGGTAGAGAACTAAGGTATGTGAGGTGTCAGGAGGAGCAAAGAAAGGACTACAGCCTCATGCCAGTGATAGAGAAGTGAGGATTTGTGTTTCAGTCCATTCTTAATAAGACATTGACAGGAAATTCTAACCAAAAGCTCTGAACTTTACTTTCTTCAAATATTTTCTTCTCAGAAAACCCATATTTACATTTACCATTGAGATATTAATAAAGAACAGTTCTAAAGAACACAGATACAAGAATCCCTGGCATTCCCTCTGCACTGACACCAGAGTTGTTTTCTGAAGGGCAGTCTCTGCCCATCATCAAGCCCCCTGGAAGCCACAGAGGCACAACTCTGAATCCACACTAAAGCCTGTGTTCAGCTGCCCCAAGGAGGGGCATTAGCAAGGCTCTGTGCCAGGCTAAACGTGTCTGCAAAGATCCCAGACAGGAACTGGTGCCACCCAGCTGGCTGTGCCATAAACCAGCACACCCTGAGCAGCCAGTGCTCTGCTACTCATGTTCCACATTATGACCATGCACAAAACAAGCTACAAATAAAAGCCATGTTAATTTTGACTCCCATGCTTGTTTCAGTAGAACATCACTATCTGACTAATTTTAAGCTCTACTGGAAATGCGGGAAAATCACAAGCTGTTCTGACAAGCAGAACAAAGCAGAGGCTTGGCCCTCCAGAGAGGCTCTGAATATGCATGTGCCAAGGGACTCCACACAGAAATAAGGTGTTAAGACATGGAGAATCCTTCTCAAAAATTCGGTCCAAGATGGCACAGAGGAAGAGTTTGAAAGCTAAAACATAATGGTAAGTAAGATAACTTCAGTGAATGATAATGTTCTTACAAGATTATTTTTATTCCAGAGAATCCAAATATAAACAACTTGTGATCTACAAGAAGCAAGAATGTTAAAGTGACTGCAGCAAGCTAATGCTTCAGGCAGCATTACCTGACCCAGAGACGAAATAAAGACACAGCTTTGCACTACTGATACCAGTTCCAGTCCATGGAAGACTGTCACTGATGGGATTGGGAAAACAACTGGGTGAGATTTCCCACCTCTGTGGAAGACTCGGGGTTACTGGTGGAGAAACTCTGAGGACTGTTTGCAGAGTTCACATCTGTCTCTCATTTCCACACTAAGTTTAAAATCAACCTGGGACTTCTCAGGTATTTTTGCATAAAACAGAGAAAAAGGAAGAGATCAGCTACTGGAAAGGTAAATATGCTATTTTTTAATTGAGGAACTGGTTGTTTCTGATAGTGCAATAACAGAGGTGCATTATATACCCCTGCCCATTCTCTGAAAGTTATGAGCTCTGGAATAAATTATTCTGTAACAGAATTGGCTATTTCAGCCTAAATAGGACACTAATCTTAATTGAATAAAACCTGTGTAAAGAATAAATTTACACTGTCCCAAGTGGCTCAGAAGCACTGCATCCCAGGTACTTAGCTTTAGCAAGAAGCCACTAAATCTAAGACTGCTCCCAAAGAATTTGTCATATATTCACAATGTACAACAGTAATAAAGCACCCAAAGATACAAATATGCAGGTTCTGGAATTTACTAAAATATTCAAGATAGAGGTGCCTCAAATTCTGTACATCAATGAGCATTAAACTCCTAATTTACATCAGTGGCTTGAAAAATCTCACTGGATACCTACCTGTACCTTTCAATCCCTAAATATCCTTGCAAATCCAGCTTATATTTTATATCCTGGCTTTCCAGTGACTGTGCTGCCTTCCAGGGTCTTTTCCCTCCACCACACCTGAATGCTGACTGACAAAAAGTCACTTGCATCCAATACCCACTGCCCTGCCCTCGTGGCAGCAGGTCTGCACTTGGGCTTTCCTTTCTGCAGGTGAACTTTGCCAACTCCCAGAACTCCGGGATGGCTGAAAACCTGCACACCCCAAGGCATCCACCCTGCCATGAGGATCACACAGGATGAGCTCTGGTGCACTTGGGCTAAAAACAGAAGAAAAAAGCCAAACCCAGAGGCACTCCTGGCTGCCCCAGTCCCACATTTGCAGGGAAGCCGCCTGACATGGGCACAGGCAGGGGAACAACTGGAGCACAATCCCAGGGAACAGAACCCACAGAACACGGAGCAGCCTTTACAAACCACAGGGCACACTCATTCTGTTCTGAATGGCTCTTTACAGGTTAGAAACCTGCACTGAACAGCTGCAATATATTGGCAGTGGGAACTCTTTTCCTCGTGTGTTTGGTTTTGATGCAGCACCCCCGGGGGTCACACACAGGGGGTCACACACAGGGGGTCACACACAGGGGGTCACACACAGGGGGTCACACA
>NW_020884906.1:984578-985815 GCF_003945725.1 Corapipo altera
ACACACAGGGGGTCACACACAGGGGGTCACACACAGGGGGTCACACAGCCCCCACCCTGCAGGACTGGGCACATATCATGTCCACACCCACCACCAGCTGAACAGCAGGAATGCCAGAGCTGTCTGAAACAAATCCTGGCTCGGAAAACCCGAGCATTCATTTCTTATTTGTCATCACTAAGTATTTACATAAAAACACTACATGCACGCTCCTATGTAGGTGTTAGAATTAAATAAAAATAAATAAATAAAAATCTTCATGTGGAATCAACAGCAGAATGACACAGGCCTTCTACCAGCCCTTACAATTACATTCAGGAATTGATGAAAAAAAACCTCACCAGAACCACAGCTCAGTAGCTATAGCAACGTGCTGAGCTTCTCAGAAGAATCAAATAAGATAACCTGCCCAAAAATAGATGCAAAATAGCTGTTGCTGCACATGTGTAGTTTCAGAGACAGAACACAACCATAAAAATTAATTTTTTTCAAAAGCACAATGCTCCCTTTTATAGAAATCAAAAAGCTACCCTACAGGCAGTGGGTGAGAACTGAGTTTAATTCCTTTGCTCTCAGTGTTTTAAAAGCTAAATCATTTATCTCAAAGCTTAATTGTGCCTTTTAACAAATTAGACTTCACTGGAAATCATTATCTGTTTTCCCCCTTCTTGTTACAATTCAAAGGCAGCATCTGTTAAAGAGTAAAAATGAACCATTTCCCCCTCATTACACAAAGAGTAAAAAGTCATCCCAAGTTCACATTACTTCAGAAGGTAATTTCTGTTCATCAGAACAATTTGGTGTGTGTTCAATCCTTCGCATCCAGTTTTGCAGGTTAATTCCCTCAAAAATTTAGACTTAATCTGGTTTGCAACCATTAACTACAACCACATCCACAGAACCTGCATGTTTCTTTAAGTCATATTCCACATCAGTACTGTTAGAAATATACTGTGGGTTGTACCTTTGCCATGCTGTGTGACCATATATTCCTGATGAAGCGTTACAGCAGGAAAACAAACCCCCAGCAGTTCCCAGAACCATCCTGGGTCACTGCTCTGATCCACGTTCTGGGGTCCTGTCCTGTTGCTGCACACACATCCTGGCTGTGCCACTCCTGCTTTGGAATCACCCCAGGGACACACAACAGGGAGCACCTCCAGAGTGCAGCTCTTCCTTAGGAACTGCATCAACAGCCATCCTGCCTCTTCCCAAAGACCCCTCTCCCTAAGGAATG
>NW_020884906.1:985825-1017241 GCF_003945725.1 Corapipo altera
GGAATGCACCAACAGCCATCCTGCCTCTTCCCAAAGACCCCTCTCCCCATGCACTTCGCAGAGCTCCACTCCGGAGGGAATTGTTCCAGCAGCTCTCTGGGAACAACGCTGCTCCAGTCTGGATTAAACCTCCCCGTGCTACAATTAAGACTGCAGAAAGAGAAGGCACAGACATTAATTTTGCACTGCAAGGGACCAGGTCAAGGCAATTAACAATAACGTATTAATACTGCAAGCCAGTGTTTAACTCGTGGCCTCGTTCACAGCAGAAAAAGGGAGCTATAAACAAGTCAACTAGAAGCAAAAACGTCACTGGAATTTGAGCTTAACAAAAAACCTCACATAACAGCAAAACTGACAGATTTTAGGAGAACTAAAATCAACAGAAGCATTCTGTTTTTCAAACAAAAACTTTTTAAAGTGTAAACAGTGGCTTCAAGGCTCTTGCCTTATCCTGCTTCTGTTCACAGACAAGCAGAAAACAGATTCTGCAGACGAAGCTTTCTCCTGAACTAAAAGTTTGATAACCCACATTTACATCTACCTTTGTACAAGTTTACAGATACTATCAGCACAACATAAGAAAAAGAATTACTAGAAGTGAGCAAAGGTTACACAGAATGCTCAACCCATTCTGGTGAGCACATGGATTCATTTTTTGTTTTCAGAGGGACACATCTCTCCTTTCTCCCACAAAGATATCTTGGAACGTGTTTGCAGCACAACACTCAGAAACCTAAATCTGAAATTTCCACACCTTTAGCAGAAACAATATAGCTCACTCCACAAATTCAACTTACTGCTCTGAATTTCAAGATTAGCAATATTTAAAGAAATAATTTTAAAATTTAATTTATCTTCCGTATGAACTCAGACTTTCTCAATCCGTGACATTCAACATCCAATCCTATAACACAGAAATACAAAATAAAGTAGTGAGGATGGCTTCACCCTTTGGAAACAAAGAGGGGAGAACAGCCAAGCAAAGACTGGAAGTAAATGGCATTATAACAAGCCATTTCATTCCACTGGGAAGAATTTGGGCTTACCCTGCAGTTTGGATTCCGGCGTGCAAGTTTTCCTTTCAGCAGGACAGCCTCAATCTCTCCAGGGTAAGGCCTGAGGGTATTGGAGGAAAACTCCCAAGAGCTGGAAAAGGAGGGACACTTCGGTCACTGCTGCAGGACAATCCACACACAGACTTGGGAACTCATGTCCAGGAGCCCCCGTCCTGTCTGGGATTTGGTGAAATGCTTTCCCTTGGTTCATCCCATTTAAAGAATCCCATGAAGGTTTGTCATTCACTTGGACAGCTCATTGTACCCTGTCAGACAAACACTGGGACAGGAATCAGCAAGGAGGAAACTACATCTGATTACTTGCAACTCAAACTCTCTATGCCTGAATTTGTGTATCCCAACTTAGGTCAGCTGGTTGCTAAAAATCATTTGATAGGGCAGGCTGGCAGCACTGCCACAGTGAAACTGGTGGTTAATGCTAATCCTAAATTAGACAGAGGTCTTTTTTAAATCACCATTGTTTTTTAATTAAAATATTAATTTATCTGGACTGAAGATACCAATTAAATTCCCACTGTTGGCATTACAGTTGGGGAACCAGCAGAAGCCTTCTGGGAGCCAGTACTCACAATCCTTGCAGAATTCCAGCAGAAGCAAAAAGCTTTGGGTTTAATGCTGAGTAACTCTCTGACAGCAAGTGTTCAGCAAACCCACTGTTCATAATGGACCACTATCTCCTGAGGGTGTATTATTGCTCTAATCTGTCTGCTGCCATCAGCCAGGTTCTTTTTTTGACAGAAATCTGGTGCTCTCAGAAGAGGCCTTTTCCTGCCTGGCTGTTCCTGCTGGAACAGAGGAATACATGGAAGTTCCCAGGATGCTGCACAGCCCCTGATTCACCCAACAGACAGGGGGTCCTGGGGACTCGGAACCACAGCCAGCAGCCCCAGCACTCCCATCTGCTCCCCCGGGAAATCCAGGGTGCTCTGACACAGCACTGGATGTTGGGAAAGGAGGGGAAGCACGTGTGGAAGAGCAGTGGACAGGCTCAGGAATTCCAAACATCAGGAGCTCCACAAACACAGATGCAAAATCCTCTTTAGGAAAGACTTATCATAATTTTAATTAGGTATTTGTTGGAAGAGAATGATGCTGATAACTGCAGTATTTGGGCACTTTCACACAACAGTCAGCAAAAACTGTCCTGTTTTCATAATTCACAAAGAAATAACAGAGTTCATTCTATTACCAGAATTAATATACACTTTCTGCTATATGCAACAGTAAGATTGAGATCAAAAGATAAAGAGGTGGTATATGATTAAAAAGAGGGGTTTGTATTTTCTTTTTTTCCAGGAGCTGGAGGTGGTACATGTTATCCAAGACTTATATAAGGAATCTCATGTGACTCTGTGGCTGTTGCACAAAAAACCCTGCAAGCAAATCTGTTTTTGGATAACTTCAAACATTAGCTCTGTATTTGGAACTTTTCAACTACACGTCAAATAAAACAGACTTAATATCATCAGCACTGAGTGAATGCAGGAAGTAACTCCAATTCCCACACAGATTCCAAACTGTGTCTTTGGCAATTTTTGAAGTTCCCTTTTCCTTAAGAGGAGCATTAGGACACAGTGACCTGTGTGTTGGGAAAACTGTGGGTGGGCTTCTCATTAAATGCACGAATCATTTCAAGGCATTCATAATTTCACTTTCCACTTCAGTTTTCCCAGGGGCTTGAGAAAAGGAGATTTTAAGACAAAACTGCGCTTCCATAACACTAAATGGTTTCAACATCTTAAACTGTAGTGATCTTTCAGCTGAAATAAGGATGCACAGCTATAAAGTTTTAAAAGTCTTTAAAGACCTGTGTGTAGTCTTCAAAGATCCTTGTGTCCAGAATTTGCATGGACTTCAGCAAGTCATGATGTGGCTGAGTTTTCTATAAACAGTTTTATAAAAATAAAAAAAAAAAACAAAAAACTCTTGTTTTACAAGTCTCAGGAGCATTAATGGAAAAAGTATTAATCTTGATCCAATATGGTTTTTTCATCCCTCACTTAACACCTCTCAATCAATGTCAGCAGTATTGCAATTGATCTCATTTCATGCCACTCACTCCAAATATTATTCAAAGATTTTTCTCACATGTACTTCCTCGAGTGGAAATCTGGGCAAGGAAATCTTTGAAATTTCTTTTTCATGTCAAAAAAACAAATGATGGCAAGAATTCACACTCATGATCCATTTTAGTACCCTTAATATACAGATGAGAAAAAACCCCAAAACATATTCTTGATCCCCAGTTCTTTTCCTGGCATATTTGGTAGACAGAAGATTTAAAGGAGAAACAGTATCAACTGTTTAAGAGAGAATTCGACCACTAGAATGAAGAGAAACTTTGATGTTGTCTATTAGCTCCCACTACTCCATAAAGTGCTAAGCTCAACCCCCCAGAACTGGAAGAATTTTTGTAAGAGGAAGGTGGAAGAAGCAACAGGTGAAAACCACGATGACACTTTTTCTAGGAGCACAATGAATTTGTCAGCTGGAGAAAGTGGTTCTTTAACTGTAAAGAAGTAAAACTAAACAAGCCTGCAGAAAAGTAAAACACAGAAACTTACACTGGAGAGTAGAGAGGACAAGCAAAAGATAAATTCAAACACTGTACTGACTCCTACCACTTATTCTCTCTCAGTGCAAGATCCAGTGAAGGCATCAAATGACATCTGATCTCTGACAATAGCTACAAAAATAAAGACAATTACATGAGCAGAACTTTGAACTGAGTTTTTAAAATGAGTTATCCCATGGGGACAGGGAGGCTCTACAGGAACTCACACGGAGCAGGACCCCTCTTGCAAGAAAGTTTTTTTGTTTATGGTGTTTTGGGGACAGGGGAAAAAAAATAAGAACACAACTAACTGACATCCTACTCAAGGGTTCAAAACACATCTGAGGCCTGTGTGGGGTCAAGTTCCAAAATACGAGGGCACCTGCTGGCTCTGGTCTGTGCAGGAGACTGGGGCAGACGGGCCGGGTTAGCACCACTCAGTTCCAGCACATTCACATTGTCTCTCCCTCTGTTCTTTAATGTTCCTTGATCCAGAGCCAGGATGTCAGCAGCACACTGTTCTAGCTGGTTACCTGCAGCAGCTCCTGAGGAATGGGCAGGAGGCAGCTGTGTCCCATCAGGAACATGTCAGGTATGGACCCAAGTGCTGCACAGTCATGAGGAGTGAGGGAAGGAATTAACTGATCTCTTGTGTGGCACTTAATAAGCCTGACTGCAGCCACTAAATCCTGCTGCAATCTGAACTGTCCCATCCAGAGTGCAAACAACATGCAGTGGTTACTGCAGTGCTCACAGGAGGGTGAGTGGCTGGAATGTCACAGTTCCAGGAGCCAGCAGCAGGATAAAGACAGGGATGGCCACTCCCATCCACTGAACTTGTCTGATGAACCTTGACAGTCACCTCCCAAAGAAAACTTCACCACAAACCCTTTTCGTATCAACTACGAGATTTTGTCTTTTTTGGAGCTTTCCTCTAACCAAAGATAAGTCTAAAAATGCAGTGCAGCCCCTGTGGTACAGCCAAGGGCACAGTGCATGGGAAGCAAGGCCTGGAAGCAGCTTCCTGAGCCAGCCTCAGCATCCAGGAAAACCTGAGACACACCTGGAGCACCACAGACCTGTTCTCTCAGCCTCAGGGCTTCTCTGAGGTGTTGGAACAGGTGTCTGTATGAACACTTCAGTGCTGACAAATGGCCCTGGAGTTCCACCTCAAAGCCACCTCTGGAAAGCTCTGCATGTTGCTCTTTAGCCCTTCTCTAACCTGCTGCTGCAATACATGTCAAAACCAGCATTCTAGATAAGCTGCCAAATGATAAGCACAGCTACATTAATCAGTTCTGGTTTGCCTTATTCAGTCAAAACACAGTCTGAGGTCATGACACACTTTCAGCTGGGAGAAAAAACAAGAACAACCAGGAATTGCTAAAAGACTGATTAACCTCCCAGAGTCTGGCCCCAGCTAAGTACAAGTCAACAGGAGTTTAAAAAATAAATATGAATCCATAAAACTAAATCAATGCATCTTTGGAAGAGTACTGTTGAAATAAAAATTAAATTTTTTAAGTAAATGTGCTGTTTTCATGGATCTGATAATTTTGAATTTACTGTTTCCTTTACAGTTAATGGGTTTATGACAAAAATCTCAATCACACGAGTAAAAAAGTAGTTTCTTTGGCAGATCCAGACACTAATGACAGCTGCATAGGAACAACAGGCTGTCACACCTAGATACATTTGATGTGATATATTTTTTAGAAGCTGGGAAAAATTTAAGACTATTCTTCCTAAATATAGAGCACAACCAACCAAGTACAAGGACAGGCAATTTTTTAACATATTTTTCATATGGAGTACTCAGTCTGATTGAAATCTTCAATGGAGTTTAACAATTTAACACGGAGGCTATTTTCTGCAAAACTTAATCTGTTTATCAGTTAAAAAGGATCCCTCATTAGAAACTTGAGAGATAACCAGGCCCTGTAATTTTACAATACTGTATTTTAACATATTCTACAACCAAAGACAGATTATCTTATGCTTCATGTTAAAAATAGATTTGTATGATATTAATCTTTCTGCTGAGCTGCAGTGCCAATCTCACTGCTGACCTTGCCATCACTGCAATAACATGTCAGGCCTCTCCCCCTGCTGAGAGTCCAACTGTGCACACTGGTTTGCTCAGAACACACTGCTGAGAGGAAAAAACCACACTTTTCCCTCCACAAGATAACAGGTAAATGTACCCCAGAACAGTCACTCAAGTGTCTGAACAGAGTTCCTCCCGGGGTCATAGCACGTAGCACTAAATTTTCAGGCAATTAACATCAGGCACTGGTTGTATCTTCAGCAATTCCTGCACAGTTTTTATCCTCACAACAGACAAGGACTTGGCACAGTGTTCCCCTCCTGCTCAGTGCAGCCTCTCTCTTGGCCAAGCAGATGCATCTTCATTGTAAGCCAGTTTACACTGTTAAAACAGAGTTGTTTGGTTTTAATCAGGCTATAAGTTTTTTCACCAAAATGAACTGTATAAAATCTTAAAGTTTAGATCAAAAGACCAAGTGCAAATCTCCACTCTCCTGAGCAATACTATCTATCTTAATAAAATTTCTCATTTCAAATGCTATCAAAAGCATTTCCAAATAGTTTCACAGATCATTCACCCTGGTTTTACAGACAAGAAGTTTGCAAAATTCTGTCCAGAACCACTGCTCTTGGATCAGGACCCACCAAAATCTGAAAGTTTAAGAAACTAGTTAGTCAAGAAAATTCCATGGTGTAGTAAAACTAAACAGGGCTGGTTTTGGTCTGGATTTAATGAGAAATCTTCTAGTGCAGATTTGAAAAGCCCATGTGTGTTGATCAAGTCCTCTCCTTCACAATATGCAAGCACAGAAAGGACATATACCAAGCACATAATGCCTTCTCCTTTCAGTTGCTCAGAGGAAGGAATTCATACATGTTTTTTAAGACACTACAGTATCTTAAAAGAAGAATGAGTGTATTTTCAATTAATTTACTGAATGTGTGCTATTACTACCTGAAAGTAATTCTTCTCTTTAATGACTGACCAAATAAATCTTAACAGCCGAATTTGCAAATCCATTTCTTTATGTCAACAGCTCTGTCATGTCAATCAATACAGCACTAAGCCAGGACAAGGATTTTTAGCCATTTCTGCTGTCACTTACCTAAGCAGAGCTACATAACTTGCCTAAAACCATCAGGCAAGATTTACACTCAGTAGACAAGAGCAAAAAGGAGCTAATATATCACAGCTGTCATCAGGTAAACAAGAAGAATCCAACGTGTCTTGGGGGGAGAAAAGAAAAAAAAAAAGGAACCATTTCCTTCTGTAATCCTAAAAATCTGCACTAAAGCAGTCAGCAAAACTTGAGAAAGTAACTTTGAATTCTGAATTAGTGAGGTGATTTCATGAAAGCCTCCTGTCCTTCTCCAAACTGATACAGCTTAAACACAGCTGCTGGCTCTCAGCTGGGCTGGAGTGGGTGGGTTCCATCAGTGCTCTTATCCTACCACTGAAATTAGGAATCTCACCTCTGGCAATGCAGACCACCATGATACTCATGACAAGATGGGAACTGTTTCCTCAACATCCTGTAAACAGGTTTTAGCAGGGATGTGCCAAATCTCATGCTGAAACTCGGCATCAGAATAAACCTCTGTAGTTCAGTCTCCTGCAGCAAATTAAGAGTTAATACTTATTCTGGAAAAAAGCCCCGAAACTGAAAAATACTCCATTTTAAATAGCCTTAATCTGTCAGCAGTAGACAAAGTCAAAATTCATTTTCATCTAAAAATGTCTTTCAGATTCTGTAAGTACCATACTATGCACATAAGCTACGGTACCTGTCACATCAAGAGCTGGTATTAATATTCATGCAATTCCTTACTTTTATGTTCCAGTGGTATTGCCTTGAAGGCAGATGGATTAAAACACATTGGTATCTCGAATAAAACCTTCTCCACAGGCAGAGGGTAGTACCATTACTTAATATGTGGTGCTAAAGCAATACTCTACATCCTACAGAGAAGATAAAGGTGTTGAGCCAGTGCTGTGGATCTCATAGTTTGTGTGTACAAAGAAAAGCTCAGCACACTGCTCTCTACTGTGACTGTTCTTCTGAATTTGATGAGATCCTTTGGAAGAGTAAGCAGTGTGCTCACTCTGGGTACACAGCATCACTTCAGACATCTGAGCTAATAAAACACCGAAATGGAGAGATGAAAAGAGCAGAGGCACACAGAGCATGCTAGGAAACAAGCTGTCCTCCCAAGCTGCATGTTATAAATATGTGTATTTCCAAAGTTTTATAATCAGATTTATAGTTCTTCAACAAATGCAGGCTTAGCAGGACTTGCAAGAGGGGAACAAATCAAGTTAAAAAAGAAAACAACAGAAGGGACACAAGGTGAGTTCTTCAAGGCTTTTGGTATCTGTATCTGAATCTGAAGGAAGGAGAAGGCCAGCCTTGCTTCTGCTTAGCACTTAAAGCAGAAGACCAACAGCTGTAATAAAGCAAATTTACCTTAGACATGTTTAACCATTACAAAGCTGTACTTCAGATGGGGGAGACTTCAAGCACAGAGGGAAGACCAAAAGCTGTAAGTATGTCTGCCAAGGAGAGGGAAATGCCCCTCTGAAGAAACCAGAGTTTCTGGGTTCTGTCTCAGATAATTTACCTTCAGATTAATCAGTGTGCCAGAAATGATGGAGCTGCAGTAAGACACCGAGGGGACCCTTCCAGGATACAATCAAATTTAGACCAGCTTATGAATATACAGAGAGTAAACTTCTTGTATCCACAACCCACACACACTACTGAAGAATTCTAATGATTTCATGCTTGCACAACTCCCTCCAAGATCCCAGTTCTGAGTGTTCAGGAGAAAAAGCCCCCCCTCTGAGTGCCAGATGGATGTGCCATGCCTCACTGGTACCCTGGGTGCTCCTGCCAACCTGCCTGGGCTGTCTACCTGCTCCTTAACAACTCTTTGCTCCAAGTCCAATGCAGCCAGGTATCTAAGTCAGCTCTGGGTCGAAAAGATAACTGGCCATCTGCTCAGGCAGGTGAGTGAGCTGACTGCACTGTCTGCTGGGTGTGTGTTTTATTGCTACAGTACCCAGAGAGACAGAAGTGACAAGAGATCTTCACTAGTGCCATTCAAACCCTGCAATGATGTTTGTTTTCAGAACAATAATTTGAGACTGGAGAACCAGTGTCCCACTGCTATCAGAAAAACTCAATGTTCTTTAAATAAAATTTAAAAAAACAAACAAACAAACAAAATGGGCTAAATACTTAATTTCTAGTAAAGAAAGTTCATTTTATATACAACCTTTGTTTCTGGCACCCGCACAGCTCCAGCCACAGCCCCATCCCTGTTCTCTCCCAGCTCTGCTCCTCCTGGGGAACAACCTGCCTGATTTTCTGCAAGTGAGGAGCAGCAGCACAGTGTCACAGAGCTCCCACACAGACCCAGCTCCCAGCAGGAGGGACACACTCCCTCAGTGGTGGCTCTCCCAACATCCTGCTCCCCCAGACTGTCCAGAACAGCCACCAGGGAAGTGCTGTCAAGGTGAAGTGACTCTCGTGGCTGTGTTCATGTTGAGGGGATGGAAGGTCTGATTGCTGCTGCCAACACACCCCAGGGCTTTGATCCCACACCTTGCCCTGAGCAAGTCCTGTGCAGCAAGTAATTAATCCCCTAAGGGAATCTGCAGGGGACTCCATCACAGCTCTGCTCCGCATTTCCCTCATTAACACCAACTCCCACTGACTTTCAGGGAGTGGATAAGTAGTCCCAAAATTCCCATGTTTGTAAGAGACAAGGAACCAATAGAAAATTCTCAATTATGCCTGGCTAGACATAATTAGGAATCACCCAGATAAACTAAGACCCAGGTCATCCAGCCAAGATAAGATGTTTTTGTATTCCAGCATTATGGAAACTTTCTGCCTTAAACAGTTATACAAAAGCCAAATGGAAATTATTTTATTTTAACTAAGTTTCACAGAAAACTCAAATGCTCATTATGGGTAGTTCTAACCAAATAAGTTGTTATTACAATAAAAATTAAGTGTGAAGATACTTTTAACAAAACCTTTTGTACTACTTGGCCTCCTTGCTATTTAGCAATTTTGCTTGGGAAAGATCAACATAAAAAAAGTGCCTGCAACATGTGTACAATTATGTGCTTTATTTAAAACTGTCACCTCCATTGCAGTTGTGAGCACACCCAAAGCATTTATTACATAACAGACCCCTGAGTTCTCTTACATAACAAATCCCTGAATCCCAATCACATTAGTTACATACTATGTATATTTTTTCCACATAACTGCACACCTGACATTTGAAAAATCTGGCTGACCATTATCTTATAGCCATCTTTATTTAACAATACATCCTGCACTTTACAGTACCCTGAATTTTTTAAAACACACCTGTTTCCTCACTCTCAATTTTTTGTTATGCCTGATTTAAATTAGCTTGTAAATCTTCTGTGTAGATTAGCTCATTTATGATATTCACATATACATGTTCACATGTATTACATGATTAATGCAGTCTAGAGAAAAAAATCCTGGCATAAAACTACTTATGAATGTCTTGAAACACTGTGAGCCAAT
Organism: Corapipo altera; assembly: GCF_003945725.1. Taxonomy (NCBI): domain Eukaryota; kingdom Metazoa; phylum Chordata; class Aves; order Passeriformes; family Pipridae; genus Corapipo; species Corapipo altera. The sequence goes on from NW_020884906.1 coordinate 996,076, forward strand.
TACAAACATGCTGTGTAGAACAATTAATATACACACACACTTCCACCACGGCAGAGGTATCATTATAAATAAAGATACAAAGAAGCCCATCCTTTCCTGCTCTTTACCTTACAACTTCTCTTTTCAGACTCTAATACTCAGCACCTAATACCCTCCAACACTCCAAAATATAAACTTTAATGTCAATTTAAGGGCAGGACCTCAATGCCAGCTGGGATAAGAACATGCCCTGGTGATATTTTAAAGGGAGGAATAACTGGGTTTGGAAATAACGTCATAAATTATGTCACAAAGTCATAAAATCAGAGCAGCAGCTTCAGTTACATCCCAGGCACCACGGAATGGGATCTCGTGAATCACACTGGAGCTTAATGCATAATCACATCATCATGCATCAAATCAGGTAACATAAACTTAGCCATAACTTCAGTACTGCAGCAGGTCCCCTCAGCAGTGTGACCTTCAGAACAGGGTTAGAAAATTATCAGTCAGACACACAAACCGATTTTTGAAGCAAGTGACTATGAACAGATCACAGTAAACATAAATAGTAAGCTATGCATGAACACTTTATATTTTTAAAACATCATTAGGTTGACATTTTTTATTCAACAGGAGAAATTAATGTTTGATTTGCTTTTCTTTCCTGTGAAATATAATAAACACATACACACACCTTCTTGAAGAAAATTATGAAGCAGGTAGAGGAAAAAGCAATGTGCTAATTACAGGTTGAAAGAGTCAAGTGTTTATACAGAACTACAGAATTCCAGGAACTAATCTAAGCAGTGCCATATGGAAGAGTCAAATCTGTTCACTGAGTTTTGTTCCTGTGTTCCATGTAGTGTTACACTAATGGCTACAGTACACACACACACACACACATATATATATATATATATAAAGCCAGCTTTTCGAAGCAGCTCCCAGACCTGGAGGGTTCCATCAGGAAGCTACTGAGCACCTATCTGAAGTCAGTAAAAATTCTCCATTACTAATGTTCTACAGCTTCTGGTACCGTGCCTGAACATTCCGAGATTGGTTCCCTTCTCCTCCCTTGTGCCCAGCCAAAAAATACAGCATGTTCAACCAAGGCATAAAACCAAGCTGAGAATGCCTACAATTCACTGAAGGAGCAGAAACAGATATAGCACAGTTTGGCTGCTGCCCAACTCGGGAACAAAAGATGTGCCTGAATTAAAATACCCAATTCAAACCCAGTCAAACTTCAGGAAAGTTTCACTTCTAACCCCACAACTTCAACACAGTCAGTGGCTTATGATTTAAACATGATTTAATTCTAAGATCTGCTTATCTGCAGACAGCTTCAAAGTAGTGGAAAATCAGTAATTTAATACTACTTTAAAAAAAAAAAGACAAATTTTCTCTGGTTACAGTCATTGCATAATACAGTGCTCAAAAAAGGAAGAGAAACCACACTTCTGTTACATAATTAAAACAATACAGCAAGCTAATTTCTCTGTAATTTTAATATGGCAATAGTAAAAGACCTAAGGAGCAGGCATTCAGGAACATGACATTCTTAGCAGAGCCCTTTCTCTGGGCCTTCAGAGTTTATTTTTATGCAAATCTGCAAAGAAAACCAAGCCCTAGAGTAGACATGGGAAAAAAGGCAAAGATTAAGCTAAATCTGGAAAATTTAGAACGCACGTAACAGAAAACTGATTACAAGTTTTAGTTGGTAGCAAATACAACAAGCAAAATAATTAAGTGATTGGATGTTAATCTTAAATTTGCACTGATTATAGGAGGTGTATTTTTCTGAATACATCAGTGGCTAAATATAAACTGTACTTCTTCAAATAAATGCTTAAATTTTAGGATGCAAGGATTCTGTTAATTGTCCTCTTCTCTCTAAAGGTAGTATTATAAGCCAAGTCAAGAGGAGGACTGATACACTGCAAAATGATTTTAACACCCTCCTGTAGCTAAATTTGTTTCTTACATGAGTCTAAATCACAAGCTCTTTGAAACAAATGGACAGCACAGTGCACTGAAAGAGCAGGAAAAAAGTGGCCTTCCAAAAAATGCTAACAGAAAGCAGATTTAAACCCCCTAAGGTAAAAACATACTACACATTTATATATCATGTTCTTAGGAAGAAAAAAAAATTATAAATTTAAATTGATAACACAAGGTACCAAATTTAAGTATATTAATCCACTTTTGAACAGCAGCCTTTCAGAGCTTGTGATAAGGGGAGACAGGCATACAATTGCTGCCAAACAACAGTAAAAAGGAACTATAGCTTTACACAGAATACAGAGACTATATTTTGAATTCAAACTCAGAATATGTAAGCTATCCTTTGAACCCTGCCAATCTCAACACCACTGTTGTTGTATCAAGTTCCAACAGAAAATTATAATAAAAATATTTTGATCATATACCACTTCCACAGACAAGCCTTGCCAGTATCTATAAAGTTAAATCCATAAAATCTTTAGAATAGTATTAAAGGAGCCGTTTAGTCATCGCTACTATCCCTTTTCATTTTCTTCTGTTTAAAAACAGCCTCATTAAAGATTCATACAGCATAAATAAAATGTGCAACGCTGCAGCAAATCAATTGAAGAGCGAGGGGCAGAATTCAGAACCTCCTGGCTCTGGATCATTTCTCACTCACTAGGCCAAGGCTCTGGTTCCAGCAGGTGACACTGCACACTCCGGGCTTTAAATGAAAACCCCAAACATTTGTGCAGCCCTTGGGCAGTCAGGGCCCTGCACTGCTCACTCCAGGGCTGCCAGGAATGTGGGACACACACCCCCCGGGAACAGTGGGACACACACACACACACACACCCCCAGGAATGTGGGACACACACCCCCCTGGGAACAGTGGGACACACAATTTCCCCCCGGGAACAGTGGGACACACACCCCAGGAGCAGGCATATGCCAGGACACACGGACACTGCAGCAGTTCAAGGTGGGCTGAAACAGGACAATTCCAACACTCTAAACACCAGGACAGCAGTCCCATCAGGGCAAGGGATGCAGGTCAGCAGCACACAGCCAGGCAGCACCAGCTCCAGCCCAGAGACCTGGGCTAACATAACAGAGACATCCAGCCCTGTCCAGCGCAGCCCCATTTCCTAAAGGCACCATCCCAAAGCTCCCCCTCACCTCTGTGTCCCTGCAAGGTCCCCACACCAGCAGCCTCAGCAGTTCCTGGGGTGCAGGACCCTCAGCAGAGCCTTCACCTGCCCTCAGTCCCTGCCAAGTCATGGCAGCCACGAGCTACCAGCCCTGCACAGAGCTGAGCCTGGAACAGGCAGGTTCAGAAAGCACCTGAAAAGACTCTGGTTTGCTCCTCAGCAAAAACTCCACCTTGGCAAAGTCTCCAGTTATCACCTGCCCAAAAAAAGCCTTTAAAGGTTCTTAAATCAGAACTTTCATCAGATGTGCTTAATGCAACAGCTGCAGCAATTCCTCCTGGATTGCCTCTTCACTGAGACAAACTAGACTTTACCTAGTTCTAGAAGTTCTGCTGATAACTCTGGTGACTGAGAAGTGCCCAAGGTTCTACAAGTTTAATGGGTAACCATTGGATGTCATCCAGAAGACCCAGCTTAAAACACCTTGAAGACACAGCATTAAGTGGGTATTACAAGGACCTGGACAGGCAGCTGTTCCTTTTCTCCCTGGTTTACTACAGCATGAGCACTGTTAAGACACCAGCATTATAAAATCTAAGTGTCTGTGCCAATAAAGTCTTTCCTGTAAGAGGATTTTAGCTACTCATATAAAAGTGGCAAAACCTGGAGGACACAAAGCTGGTCCTTGCTTGAAACTAGATAAAACTCTCCCATGCCACAAATCAGTTTACACTGAAGGAAGCAAGCTGGAACCTTAAGGCAGATACGGCTTGATTGTATCTTCAAACAATTTAAATGAACAAATCCCATTCCCTGCATTTGTGCCAATCTTGTAGAAGCAGTTTTCCTGTCAGGTACCACTTACACGTAGCAAGAACGAATCCTCAGTGCAATGTCTCTGCTCATTACACCACTCTGCCTTCTCTTTGCTTGACAATAACATGAGAGAGCCCAGGCCCCAAATAACAGAGCTTTTGTTTTATTTGTTTCTTTTGTAAGAGTAAGTCAGTTTACTTTAAGAACATGTAAAAGATTAATGGTGCATCAGTAATAATATTTTGCTTTTCCATGTGATTAACCCTGCTTATCTTCCTTTGGACAATAGGCTGCATTACCCACAAAAACCAAAACCTCAAAACTCAAGACAGACATTGTATTACTGTCACTTCTCCAGAAAATCTATACGAGCATCAGAAAAGGGCCATTGTTTTCTGAGGTGGGGGGAGAGGAGAAAAGCAAGAGGAGGACTGATCAATCAAACAGCAAAAAAGCATTCAAGAATAAAAACATTCTCTGAAAAAAATTAACTACACACAGCCTTGGTATTGAATTGGGTTGGAGGGGGATATTGTTGTGATTGAAAACTGAAGAGTTTCCTCAAGTTTTAGAGCAAGAAAGAATGATTATACCCTGAAATTTGAGGATTATTCTGCCTAAGAAACTGTCAATTAGCATAACTTTGAACCCAGCAAAACTCTTCCTGACTACCAGATGTAACTATGGCAACGAGATCCAGGAACCTACAATAAATATGATACAGTGTCAATAACCCAGGCTTTTTTCATGTAAATAGATAAAGCACAAGGAAGACAGAAGACCATTTCCAATGGTTTAGATTCAATTTTTAGATCTTTTCAATGCCAGGAATGTTAGCACATTCCAATGACTAGTAAATAAGGGGTAAGAGAAAACTAAAAGGAAAAAAACCCAACATCTCCCATGGAAAAACTATTCAGTATTTAAGAAAGAATAAGACCACATTTATGGACTCTTTCCATTAAAGCTGTGAAATTCATAAACAGACAAAATCTCTTAAGTTCTGTAAACAGGTTTGATGTTGTTTCAGAACACCTACTCAGTTTAATGAATATGTGAGATCTTGAGTGGAAACAAGTCAATCCTAAAAATAAAATAAACAGAGGCAAATTCTCTTCTTTGGCTGCACCTCACAGTCACATCTGTAACGTGTGGGATTTTCATATATGGGAACATTAAGCCAGAGCCTTATACAACAGCATTTACAACTGTGAATCGCTGCCTAAATGTAAAATGAAGTTCCCTCCCCCATTCAGCACAGGATGGAAACTTCATGGAAGTTTCCTTTCCCACAACTTAGAAACGGCTGATGGATGGCACCACAAATGCATCATTACCCAGAGAGTACCTGCATGCTGAAAAATTTAAAAAACAGTGGTTTCCTATCATCTAAAGCCTCCCATCTCTGAAAAACAAGAACAACACACTACAGCAAAACCCCCATGTCCAAGGCACATGTAAGAGCACAAGCCATGCAAAAAGTTACACTCTGGACTGGAAAATACAAAATAATGTTGTGGGGTTGAACATGGACACGTGAGAAACGCAATTTCATGTGAGGGACACGGGAATTTATGAGGCAGCTGGAGTGAAATGGAGAGGAAAAAGAATATTACAGAAGAGTGAAAATGGAAACAAAAATTGAGGAAGAAAAGGGACTGATGATGGAATGACAAACCCCAGACAAGGTGCAGACATGACACCAGGGAAATGAAGGTTCATTACAAAGGAGAGAGAACTGAGCTGAAAAGTTCCAGTCACTGGCTCCCTAAAGGATCCTAATCCAAAGGCCAGTTCTGCCTCTGTCTGTGTCCAAGTGTGCCCAGCCATGAAGAGCTTCCTCCCTCCTGTCCCCAGAGAAAGAGCTGGAAGCCACAGCACCAAACCCCAGCAAGAGCCTGGAACACATGCTGGCCTGGGGTACTCAATGAAGACAAAGATGATTCCATCTCTGTGTAGATGGCTCTTTCAGGAGGACAGACACTCAATTCTCACTCTTTTGGACTGCAAAGATTTGCTAAAGCACCTCTGCATCCACTAACATCCTAAAAGGAACCATTAAGGTTGTGTATTGTCTCCAATTAATTGCTGCACTATTCCCCTATGTCAAATATTCCTTTAGGGGATGGACTGCCAGACAAAGCAAGCACAATACACTGCCACCCATTCATGAGGCATGTTTTCAGAGACAGCATAAAAGGAGCTAAAAAAAATTCAGAAACCTCCCAGCATTTCATCCAGAGCCTTACGATCTGAAAAAAGCATCATTTTTTGAAATATATATAGTTTAATGTTTTTATGCTTCTTGCTTTTCAGTGACCTATTTTCTTATAGTGAAACGGATTATCAATAACTGAAGGCACACTTGCACTTATGTTCTGCTCACTGGTGTTGGCCCTGCAGTCACTACATCCTGCACCAGGCCCTCATCACATCTCAGCCCAAGTGGTTTCAGCTTCACACCATGCCTGGACAGACATTCATGAAGCTGCCTTGAGAATTCAGGTGTCCTTCTCCCCATCTAGTCAACATCCCAGTCACTGCATGCTCCACACATTCCAGGCCCCACAGATCCCACTGCACCAACAACCATCGAACAAAAAACTCACCCAAAACACCACCACACAACAAACAACAGACCAAGAGAACCAACAGCAACAACCCCCAACCTCCCCATGTCTAAGCTCAAATATCCTGCTCAAAAATAGAGAGAGAAAAGTTAACTGGAGATAATAAACTATTTCATTTTATGTCCTAACTCAGGCGGTGTGAATAATTGATTTCTCGGTTCGGCAGATCGAACTGAATTTGAAATAACTCCTTCTCTTGCTCAAACCCTCTGAAAACTTCATTTTGACATGACATATTTAATTTCAGACCTGTAACAAAAGCTGTGAAATGAAGGTCATAGCAAGGCCCTGTGTGCCTGTGACTGGGATCACAGCTGAGCCAAGGCAGCAGCTCCCTCCTGGTGACAGGAGCAGTCCTGAGCTCCCCTCCTGTGCCCCCACTGGGGAACAGCAGCAGCAGTGAAGGGAGGGACTCCTAACCAAGTAATTCAGCCAAGGCCACAAACAGCTGATGCCTCCTGACACCAGATTAGACTTTACCTGTGACAGTTCCCATGTTCAAGGTGAGCTCTGCCAGCAGAACTCCCAACAAGGAGCTGCAGCATTACAAAAAACCACAGTCTGTGACTGGCTGACCATCTCTGGCTCCAGGAGTCACAAACATTTTGTACATCCTTCTCTCAAGGTGCCACGAGTCCCACATCCCAACCCTGCCACCTGGCATTCCAAATATGCTGTCTGTCAGGAGATCCAACCTCTGGAGTATGTTACATGTCTATTAAACACAATTACCTTACAAAGAACTCACAATTAATACAGATCCTTTTTTCTAGTACAGCATATGGAAAAAACCAGGTTACTTCTGATGAGCAATAACAACTTTTAAGTAAAAATTAAAAAGTGTTCCACGCTTGTTTTGGGTTTTTATTCATAATGCTCAAGTTGATTACCTCCACCCTAACAGTGTTCAGAGAATGCAGTTTGCCTTTATAAATTGCTACTTCTGCTTCACTTCTAAAGAAACTCCTTCAAGAGCACACTACAGAGATTATGAACAGTGAAGATAAGTATTATCAGGTTTTGCCGAATTAGATACTGAATTAATTAATAATTTACCATAACTTTTAGGAGCATGGTTAAAAATAGCCCTCCCATCAGCTCTTAGTCCGTATCAGATACTGTGAGTTATCCTCAGAATTTGAATCATTATAATAAAAACAAAATAACCAGACTGAGCAGAAGCTAAGCAAAATTTTAACTTTGTGAGTAAAATTTCTCCCTTCCATGCCAAGGAAGGGAGAAATGCTGAAGGCCACTGGAACAGAGCTGGAGATGCCAGTAAAGTCAAGAAAAGTATCCACACAAAAAGTGAGGAAAAGGAGGCATCTCTAAGCCTCTCCTTCCACATGAAGGATTTTAAATCACCTTCCTCGCTTCCTTATAATCCCTCCAGTTGTTTTTTTTATTCTCTACACTGCCCCCACCTAAACACAATCACTATGGAAAATAAGCTCATTATGGTGCAGCAGGGGGGAGCAACTGCAGCCAGACCTGACTGCCCTGATCCCAGCTCCACGGCAGTGGGCACTGGGATGGCACTCCCCAGACAGCAACCACACTGAGCAGACACACATTTGTCTACAACACTTCATGCTACCACAACAAATGTTGGGTTTCCTCGTCTTCCAGGTCATCTTGCCAGGAATTCCTGCTACAACACATTAATCTCAATTACTGTGGTAATACTATACTAGATTCTTTTATTATTTCTACACTAAAGGTAGTTACATGAGCAGTGTGGTTGAGGATTTTGTAATCATGAAAAAGGCCAACTCACCATCTTTTATCCAGGAAGCATTAACAGTTACCCCCAATTTTAAGTTATTTTGCTTTGTCTATACAGACACAGCTGACAAGCAGTCTCTTTGCATTTCTTTATATTTAATTTTGTTAAAGAATCTGTACATGACTCAGCTGAAGTCAATAGGAGAACACAATTAATATGATTTTGCCTCAAGTTTGCCATATGAGATTCATGTTGCTGTGACAGAGATTTATGCAGTAATAAAACTGTACTATTATTAAACTTTCTACAGCACATCAGTAACACAGATTACAGGAGTCTTCTCCTATTGGGGAAAGCTAAAGCTGCTACACAAACATTTCTAGGCAGTAAGCATTAATACAACTTGTAGTTCTTTCAAATAAATAGTGCTCATCTCATTTAATGTATTTCCATGCAGCATTTCGTGTAAGAAATACAATCAATACCTGGAAAGAGGGGGAAAATATTTACCCATGAATGACACTGAAAATTGGCAGGAATAATTTCTATTAAAACTTCTTTTCTGTAGCCTTTAAAGTGGGATGTAAGTATAAATACAGAAAGTCTGCTAGAGCAAAGAATTCCAAAGAGGTTCACAAATTCGGGTTTCAGAATAACTTGGCATATCTACTCTCATTAAAATATATCCTATTTCAGACCTTGCCAAATGCAAATAATAGAAATGTAAAGAGAGGTAACAGACCATTAAAAAAAAAAAGCCTTAAGGTAAGTTTAATAGGCATTTTTCATGCTATTAAAAATCACCCCTGTATATAGGTCATCTCACAATAAACTCATGTAATTCACTGGATTCTATGAAAGAAAATTCACCCCAAAATTATTATAAAAGCTCACACTTGACCCAAATTTATGCAAGGTATATCCTATTCCAACAACATTATATGGAAAGTTTGCTTGTTTGTCTGTCCTCATTCCTGCTGCTGTTCCAGCAGCAAACCAGCAGCCCTGCCCTGTAACCAACCTTATCAAACAAAAGACACACACACACTTCACTAAGAAAACAGGCCATGGGATCTTCAATAAATTTACTACAGAGACAGAAACAAATTTTAAATTATTTCTGTGAAGATCCTCTGATGCCAAGTTCAGAGTGGTTTTTGTGACAGGGCTGACCACCAGGATCAAAGTGTATTTTGGGATCTGGCATAGTTGCCACCTAGAATTAGCAAAAAGGAGAATGCAGCCCAGAAAGGGACAAATTTCAGGGGAAAGGGAGATCATATTTAAAATTCCTTCCATTCCACTGCTATAGCTACCCAGCCTTCAGAAATTGTTGAGCCTCTGAAAGATAGTTATAACCAAGATTCCCAAAAGGATTAAGGGAAATGGGAGGGGAGCCAGCAAAGTGAAGCTTTACATTCTCTTCAATAATTCACAAGCCATGAAATTGGCTCATACATTATTTGGCTTTGGTCCAAACAAGTCTAATTTGGCAATTCCACAGAAAAGCAGAACAATATATACAAAAGTGACACATGTAATGCATATCTTTCACAGACTCCAGGATTAAAACACATAATTGCTTTCCTGGGAAAACACACTGAACACCACATTAGGGAGCCTTTTATGTTCAGGCAGGTGTGCAATTTGCTTCCTCCCAGAGCCCTACAGAAGGCATCACGTGCTCCCCTTCCCACTTTGTTTCACATCACATGCACAATGCTACATGTCCTCTAATTTCCAAAAAAAATCCCATGTACAGAAAGCACAAAGTAACAGACAGTGAAAGAATGAACTCTGTTCAGTGCATCATTTTATCCCATCATCCTACAGTCCATAAATCCAAGTAATGTCTAAACCAACACCAGTACTCAGACTGAGCTTGTTTCCTGCGTGTCCTTAACTTCCCACAGGAGTTCTCTGCTTTTAGGGACCATCACCTTCTGAGGGGGAAACAACGTCAGGGAAGGCACTGAAGAGAAAATACAGCCCTTCGAGAGCCAACTGTGATGTGTGGAAACAAGCAGTTACATCTCCAGCATTTCCAAGAAGTGTTGCTATTAACTGTGCTAAACTCAGTCCTATTCCATGGTAAAGGAAATCTGAACACTGTAAGAAGTGAAGAATTGCATGGGATTTTGTATTTACTGCTCCACTATTGCTTAATTTGCAAACTGAAAGGCCAGTTCTTACAGCTAACTTTAAAATTCCACCTAGAGTTACAGCAACGCCATTTCTGATTTACTATAATAATGATAATTTTTCATACACATACATATATATATATAACCTTTGCCCATATGAAATAAATATCTAGCAAAAATACGCTTCCCTAAAAGAAACATCATTGACAGTTTAGAAGAGAAGTATCATGGGAACAAAACCTGGTCTGTGTTTTCTTTCCAAACTATTTTTACAACAGACCTAATGGCTCCTGAACTTCAAAGTTAAGACCTCAAATCATTGACAAAACAACCATCATGCTGCCTCTGCATTCTGTTTAGCATGCAGGCTGTACTTGCAATTATCTGCAGAACAGACATTCATGTTATTCCAACCAGAAGGTATTATCACTGCAAACAAACTTTAATATCCCCCTCAAATTGCATCTGCTGTAGAAAAAAATTCCAAATATACACTGCACAGTGAAGGACAGATGCACCAAGTCAGTCATGTTGTGGTTCAACACGCAGGTAAAACCAGCAGACCAAGGTATCTGCTATACTGCTGGACAAAGGTAGGGCTGAGAAAAGTATTTTATAGAGCAAAGAGACTTTTCCCAGTGGTCTGAGTGGTCTGCCAGCAGCATCCAGTCTGGAGAGGAACTGCTGTGGATCCCACTCTTCCACTCACCCATTCCTGGTCTAAGGGTTCATCAGAGCAATCCTGCAAGTTGGGGAGCAAAAGGCCATTCCCTGAAAACCATCATGCTGCTGGAAAAGACGTCAGGAAAGGAATGAACCCACTCTCAAGCCACTCCCCTCACACTCTAAGCGAGCCTTCAGCAACACTGGTGGCCCAAAGCAGGATGAAATCTGGCCAACAAATACTGTTAGACCAAAACCAATACTGCAGGCACAGTCACACATGAAGAATCACAACCATGTTTTAATTTAATACACTGCTGGTCTTTTTTATAAGTTAAATTACAGCGTTTACAAGAGTGTGTCAGGACAGGGGGCTTGCAAAGGTGAATCTCTTGTCATTTCTGCATGCAGGAGATGTGCTGCACTTTCCCCAAACCTAAAATTTACCCTGCCTATTTAAGAAAACACTCTACAAGCTGTCAAAGGAAACTTAAAGGCCATTGCTACTGTAAAACTAATCAGGGTGTATTTTCTCATTTGCTACCAGGTAAGGGAATTCTTCTCTTTGTGATGATTATCTTGAGTGCCTATTTCATCTCCTTTCCAATGTTTTTTGGCAGAAATCCTTACAGATGCCAAGACCCAGAGAACATAAGAGAATAACGAGCATTTTGAAGTGCAACCACGTATCTATAAACAATCTCTCTGCCAATTTGAAATTAAATACGTGAAGACCTTACAATAAATTCATGAAAGGAATAAAAGAAGTGGATATCAGATTTTGTTAATTGGTCCAAACCAGCTCTGTTCTAGCCTTGCCTTGATTTTACTCTGTGGTATTTGTGGATACAAAATGCACCTGCAAGTTGAACACATCCTATGGCAAAACCAGAAAGAATGATTGCAAACCACTGACCTTAACTTGACTTGCCTGTTTGGAATTAAGTAGCATTAATTGCATTCTGCTCAGGAATACCTGCATGACCAGCAGAATTAAATGGCATTTTAATGATTTATCAGCCTCTAACAATCTTTTGAGCCCTAACAAGTTCAGCCCAAACTGAAAAGATTAATGAACTTCTAGCTAGGCCCCACATCAAGACCATGATTTGGGACTGCTTGATCACCTACTTCCCACACTATAATTGGGTGAGAGTGGGTGACTCTGTCAAAACAAAAGGGGGGGGGGGAAACCCTCTTCTTACCTGTTGCTTAAAATGTAGGAGAATAAATTACTGACATTTAGGAGGACTAGGGATGTGACACAGGAAGCAGATGGTGACAACTGCTATTGGAATAGGAGAAAGACCAAAAATAACTCATGAAAATAAAAAGCTACTACCTGGAGCTGTAACTGTCAAAACCAAGTGTGACAATGTGGCTTGATAATTCTCAGATTACTGGATTCTTTATCTCTTGCGTTCTGTATCTCTCTCCTTTAACTGCCAGCCCTTCCCAGCAGTTCTTCTTCTTGACCTCACAATCCATGAATAAAACAGAGTTTCAGTCTTGCACCCTGTCATCCATTCATCACTCTGCTAAGTCCCTTTGCTGGCTCTGCTTCCCATTTTATGCATCGTAAAATTCCGTACACGTTTAACAGAGCAGCAATTTATAAATAGCTTTTATTATACAAGGCAGGCTTGATGCTCAAATGGGAGATCAGAGATACTGGTACTTCATTCTTAAAGTTTTCTTTTCTGCTGTTCCTCCCAATTTCTGACAATTAGCCACCCTCAGAGAATGTTAATGTTGGTTTGTAATTATCTTTTCTCTTTGACAACCTACTACTTTAATAGTGGTCAATACATCGTTTTTGTAAGTGAAATATTCCAAAAGATGATATCATGCAGTTATCCCCACACCAAGGCAGGAATCAGCCACAGAGAAGCACCAGTAAAGAACAAAGCAGGGATGCTTCAGGGACAGAGAGAACCAAAGCAGGGCCACTGAAACACTGAGGGAAGCAAAGGATCAGGGCATGGATTTCACAGCTACAAACCACTGCTCTGCACCACCACAGCACAGCCTTCCTGCCTGCAAGGCTTCAGCTTCTTGACAAAAATCAGTTTAAGCCTACCACCTTCTGCACACCTGAGAGGAGTGAAGAACAAAACAAATAAAGGAGGATGTCACTGAGAACAGGGAATGCTGCACTGTGCTGGGGCTGATGGCTCCAAACAGGGGAACTCCACAAATCTGTATGGGAAGGGAGGTTACACAGCTTCAAGAAGCAAGAGGGTAGTGGCCCTAACCCTTTCCCTTGATTAACATTAGGCACTGATGGAATATCCTAAAATAGCTGAACAGTGGTGGGAACAGAACCCACAGAGGGAAAGAAGTTCTACGCTCATGTCTCTCCTTGAAGAGATTATTTTAATAACCCCTTCCTCTCCTGGCTTGGTTTATTCTCTGGCTTACCAGTTCTTTTGCAGGTATTGATATATTAGATACCAGTTTTCCCCACAGCACAACAACCTTGCACTACACTTCATAAAATTAATCCAAAACTGAGGTTCTATAGCAAAATTATCATATAAGCATAAATTGTAAGGAAATCTGTAGGGAAATCTAAGAACTCAAAACATTTGCTACTCAATTACCACTTTCAATGCTACCTGAAAATATTAAAGAAAATTATTATTGCTGAGCACTCCGAGACCAGTTTGTTAAGACACCCACTGATATGAACAGCTGACCCTGCACTTAAGTATTTAAATTTAAGGTTCATAACCCACCCGTCCCCCCTTGAGGTGTGATCTGACACACAGCCAAGAGGGAAAGCTGTTTAGGCTCTAATAGCACAGAAACCCATTTGCAAGTGCTCTTTTCATTTGTCCCCTACAAATCAGTCAAGGACCCAAGCTCTTGAAGAAATACTGCTAAATTGAACTCTGCTATTGCTGCAATTGCCCAGCAGCAAGGCTGGAGATGGATATAATTCCCAAGGACTAAGAAACTTCATAGCATCCCAGAAAAAAGACTGATAAAGAGGAGAAAAATGAGAAGGGAGCCTGAGAATGGTTTGTGCTCAGCATGTGCTGACCTGTCCCCACCCTGGGGGGAGCTGGGGATGCTCCCCCCGTGTCCCAGGCCCCATCCTCTGCTGCCCTGCCTTGGACTCACACGTTCCTCTCCCCGTGTGCAGCCAGAACGTCCCTCCCCAGCACCCAAGGAGTGTTCTCAGCACAGACAGGGTCCAAAAGGCAGATTTCAGTAGGCAAGAAAGCAACAGCTGAAGTTAATTCCTTCCTGAAGTCCCACGACTCGAACAGAATGCAAAGTGTAGCAATTATATTCAAACCCGATGAATGCCATAATTATGACTTCAGAGATAAGGGGAAATATTTTGAGAAGCAGTAGTTCAACTAAAGCCCTATTCAGAGCAGGGAGTGCTAGACTTTACCTACTATAAAACAGTTGTAGGGGATTAACAATACTTGCATTTTTAATTGTATCTACACATACGCTGTTTTGGAATTAGAGAAATAACCTCCTCTGTCTAAAACACTGCCATTAACAACTGCTCCTATAAAGACATGAAACTTTTCTCTCTGAATCAAGGAGGTAACCACAGCCATAACTCAAAGGCTGTTCATAAGTACCAGCAGGAAATTCCATATCAGTATCATCTGTCACTCTGAGCAGGGAAGACAGTGTTTTTCAGTAATCTCTACCACAAATTTCTACCAAAACAAACAAAGATAAGCATCATTCCAAAAAGTTTCAGATCTAGTAGCCAGCCGGTGTGTTTGACACTGGCAGAGATGGTAATTCTTCTGTTTAAGCCAAAGTGAAAACTAATCACATATATCTTACTGCCAGTACACAGACTGATTTCAAAGGCTGCCCTATAAGGAGTAAACTGAAATTTGTGACAAGGAATAGAGCTTGGAAAGATGGAACAGAAGATGAATGAATGTGAAAACAGGGATACAGAGATTTGCTGTTCAGCTCTTTGAAGGAGAGAACAACCACAGGTTTGAGAGGCGCTGAGGAAAGGACTGTCAGCAGTTGGACAAGACAATAATGTAAACATTGTGTTGGACACACCAAGTAAAGAAACGTCAAGGACCTTCCCAGAGATCAGGGACAGAAAGGTATGAAGTACAGGCACAACAAATTCTGCTTCTGCAGTCAAGAGGACAGTTTGCATTACAGAAATAAATATGAAGCACTATCAGAAAGCAAAGAGCCCGTGGGTGTTGGAAGAGAAGACAAAAGCACAATGTTATACAACTACAACAAAAACCCCACAAACACAGGAGCCCACACAAAACCTCAAGGATCTTAATTAGAGAGAACAGGGCTGACCCACAGTCCTATTTTCTTTCATATATTCAGCCAACAAACTGCAGAGAATTCCAGCAGCTAGAATTGACAGTGACATTTTAAGTCAATGAGAATCTATTTTACTCTTCCTCCCACAACACAAATGAATAGTAGTGCTAATGACATTCCACTCCTATTATAAATCGACAAAACACAATCCTGCATTTATCCCTTCCAGCAAAATTTGCCTTTTAACAAACTCAAAACTACTCTGAAATACCCCGTGGTCACAACACGACCAAACAAAATGCCACTTTCTCCTGCACTGCACTTATTCCCATTTACTTGACTTTAGTGGACCAAGATAATTTTTTTAACTGTATTTCATACCTACATTTTTGGATAAATCATATTACCATTTACAATTTTAGTCACAGACATTTAATACAGTCTGGTTATTCAATTCACATTTGATCAACTCTCTCTGACAGAGGATGGGCTTCTATTCATTACATCAAAATAACTTGCTTATAGAAAAAAAAAAAACCAACCCATATACACTGCTTTTCAGTACTGTCTTCTCCAAATGCCAAGGAATTACATTACATGGAGAACTAAAAAGAACTGATTGGATTTTGGACCAAGATGCAAAATGTAATCTCTGCATGCTATTATACAGAAGAAATTGAGAAAATATTCTTATTCCTTTCTTTTTAAATGAGTTCTCAGAAAGGCTAGATAACCTTTTCCTATGTAATTGTGGTATACTAGGAAAGAAGCTCTTTATCTCTGGATCAGAACTGTACGGAGAAATAATTCTTTCAGGCAATAAAAATAGCTATAATATTTACCAAGCATGAAAGAAGAGGGCAAAATAAATAAATAAAAGCACAGTGTTATGGTGTGAACTGCCTGCTCTCACAAGTTAACCAGGGTGTGATCAGCTCTCAGTATAACACCCCAAAAGCACTGGGTGATGCAGCAGTGCCCTCTCCTCTGGGGTGTTATACAGGGAAAAAGAGCTTTCAGATTTAAACCAAGCTGCAGGATGGTCCTTCAGCCAACATCAGTGCCAACAATTCCATGGCACACCCATGGCTGCCTGGCAAATTCCACTGGGAGCAAAGAGTTCTCCTCCACCATCTCTAAGTTTGTCTGTAACTTCCCTTCCCACCTTGACAAGTGATGCATCCCATTGAGCACAGGCAGGAATTTGCTCAGCCTGGGAGCTGCTAACACAACATGTATTTGCAAGCTCACAGATTTGAGGATTCACCTTCCTGATCTGCTGTAAACTCCTCATTCTGTGATGTGTTTGCCTTCCTTTACCCCGACTGTACACACCTGCTCAGCAGCCTCACTGACAGGGAAGGTGTTTTGGTCAAATATTATCCATTCCACTGCTATCACAGACACCAAATATAACACCACCAGGCAACAGTAATCCTGCTCACTTGAATTAACTGAAAAACTTAGCAATTACAGTCTTTGGACCCTGAAAATTAAGGAAGCATTGACATGGAAAGAGAGTAAAACTTACAGCAAAAAATAAGTTTATCACTTCTCAAATGGCAGCAACTTTTTGTTGCCCAAAAGTACTCATACACTTTTTCTACTATTACTGTTAAAACTAACTATGGGCTATTCCTCACAGAAACACTACAGCATCACCTACAGCCTTCTCTGCATAGGGAATACCACAGGTTTGTTTCCTCACATAACATTCTTAAGCCTCAAAAATGCAAAAGCTGGTCCTCTCAGTTGTCAAAGGTGTCCTTATCTTTACCTCTCAGAAGAATGGAATGTCCATGAACAGTGCAAGAATGTAAATTCACCTCCCAGCTGATTTCAGGGGAACCTTCCCACACAGACAGAGCTCTGGATGGTTCTTCCCCTTTATCACTGTTGTCTTTACTTAGTCAAAGATGTTTTGCCCTTGTGCTCTTTGCAGGAGGGTTATGCATGACCACAGAACCACCCAGGAACAGTTTATTAGTTTCAGGTTTAGTTGTACCTCCTTCAAGGTCTACTTTCCACTCCCAGCTAAGTCCTGGAGTGGTAACTGCATTGGTGAAAATAGTAAAAAACCCCATGGGAAACAAGAAGGAATACACACAGCTCAGAGTCTCACTCCCACAAAGTAAACTCCTTTCCTAATCTGCCTCAATATGCAGTTAAAATTTACTAACATCAGAAAGATGAAAAATCATCCTCCCATTATCATCTTCCTTTGACTCAGCTGAGGACCATTACTGCTAGTTAATATTTTGGACACGAAAATATCAGCATCTAATACTTTAAAAATAATATCCCCTTTCCTATCAATTTTTATTTCTATGGAAGGTATTGCTCATGCTCATTTGAAAAAGTTACTGCTTTTTATTTAATACATGGTTACATAGGAAGGTTCCAAAACAATGCTGCAGCACGGAGATGGAACACCTGACAGGTGCAAGAGCAGTCAGACATCCCTAAAACAGATCTTGCAAATTTTGGCACAGCAAGATCCATTATGTTGCAAATTTTAAATAGGATTTTCATAAATCTTCAAGCTTCAGTGATTGGGAGAGAGACATCAGCCAGTCAAAGACAGACATAAGTCAAAGGATGAGTTGTATCCATATTTCCACCTGCTGGCAGAAAGGATTTACACAGCAGTAGTATGATTCCACAGTGGTTTCAGTCTGGAATAAATCCAACAAATCAGTGGAGTTTTTTTGAGTTAAAAAAAGAACACAAAGCAGCATTTATCCTACAGTGTCACTAGCACACAAAGGGTATTACAGCAAGTCTGCTCTTGATAAGGCTGTAACCTCCAGGGCTGAGTCTCCAGGTGTTCTGAGGCAGCAGGGAAGGAATGACCTGTATCCACCACATTTCTAAGGCAGCAGGGGAAGGAATGACCTGTATCCACCACATGCTGAACTGCTACAACATGGAACCCACTGTCCACGTTCCTTCAGAACTGAGTGCAGCAAAGCACGACAAAGTGAACACTACAACTGGAAGAGGCCCATCCCAAAGCACTGCAGCTCTGCCACAAAAGCCTCCACTGTCTACAAACAGGCAGAATGAACCTCTGTTCTCTGTCACATCAACAACCAGAGAACCTCCAAGCACAGACACCACACTCCCAACCTCACTGAGGCATTTTCCCACCCTGTGCACTCCGGGCTTTCATCTTTTAACACTCTGGGTTCATAGTCAGTCATCAGTGGCTTTAGCAAATATATTCCCTGCAAGTTCAACATTCAAGTCCCAAACAGCAGCATGAGATAAAAATTTCATGGAGAGGAGAAGCTGCGTCACCTCTACTGTGAGACTGTTCAGGAGGCACAGAGACAAGTTCTCTAGTTACAAACACCAACCTTCTACAGTCCTGTCACAAAACCTGAGTTGGAACACTGAAATGTCTGCTTTCTCTCCCTTCTGACCTTGATGACACATGTGACAAGGCTGTTTCCAAACATATTTCTAAACTCAGCTCCATAAAAAAAACCCAAAACTTCTTGAAAGATCTACTATTGCACTAACACATGCTGGAAAGCATCTCCCCTTAGTGCTGCCCCTGCATCTATAAATACCCAGACAGTGACATGCAACCATCAAACAAACACAAACTTCCTCCAGGCACACTGACAATTTTCTCTGTCACCAAATGAAGCGTTGTATCTTTGTGCCAAAACATCATCCTATACATGTATACAGTAAAACTTGAAAAAAAATACCAGCAACTATTTTCACAAGTGTCTGGTGCCAAGAGGAGGAACACTCCAAACAAGCAGTGCTGTGACCCACCCCAGCATTACAAATTCAATCTCCTGTCAGCTGTCAGCTCCCCTTCTCTCCAGCTATCTTAAGGAGAAGAAACACTTCAGGAAAGCAGAAGAATTACAACAGGTTACAATTTAATTAGAAGAAGGAACATGACAAAGATAATGCCAACAAAAGGATATGCTAATGATCATTTTAATGAGATAAACATGCCCTCAGATCCCCAATCAAGAATGCCCAGGATCCATGTTGGCAAGGGCAGGGAGCAGTGGCAAGGAACAAAGTCTCCCTTTTCGCTCGTGTGGGCGATGCTAAAGCAGCAACAATCACTGGAATTCCACTCAGGAAGGAGAGAGGAGGAACAAGTGATGCTTTTAGCTCCTGAAACATAGCAGGGCACGTTTCCCTTCTGTGTCTGAATGCCCTGCTCCAGGGAAACAATCCCTGCCAGAGCTCTCATGGGACAGCACATCTCCACAGTTGTTCATGCATAACCCTCCAGATGGAGGGAAAATTCAGCTTTAAATCTAAAAATGCAAAGGTGACTGTTTAGTTAGAGTCTAATGCTCTCATGTACATATGTCTAATGCTCTCACTATGTACATATTTTAAGTGCTTACCATAAAGCATGAAAGTTTACAATGGAAGAATAATACTGGAATTACAAGAAACCAAGAAAGTAGCAAAAGCCAAATAAAACTGCCTGTCCTCTTTCATAAAGTATACTTCTTAACACCTGAAAAAAAAATAGTTAAGAAGTCACCATGGGATGGTGCAGCAGCTAAAACTGACTGCATTTCAATTGCATCTGTACCTGTTCTGTAACGTTAATTAAAGAGGATATGGTTCTGAGGGGAGGCTTACTAAGCATCAAGAACTGTAAGGTATTTCCAAGCTAATGCTTTATATTTATTGTTTAATCAGTTTCATCATTTAAGTTTCCTTTATCTGCTTGGAAAGGCCTTTAATGGATCTAAATAAAAGGAGAAAATCTGGCTAATATTTATGCCCTGTCAATTCTATTAGATGTTGCTGTAAGAAATGTAAATCAAGAGATTGGGTCTTAAAGTTTTATTCACTGTAGTTTTAATAGACCATGCCAATATTACTCCAGTATTGCCAGAGATGTCTCCAAGAACACTGAATGAATACTAAGAAGGCCTACCATGACTCTTGCTATGAAAACACAGATTAAATTCAAAAACTTTTAATCTCCCAATTTGATCCACATGGGGAAATTCCGTGTGGCATCAGGGAATACGCCAGCAAAGATAGGACAGAGGAATTGCATTCTATGTTTAACCAGAACACAAACACAGGCAGTCAGATCTCAAGGATCAGAAGTGACATGTTTGTTTTCAGTACTAATGTGTGCAAAGATGTCCAACTCCACTGACAGATACACATTAGCACGATTCCACATGCATATCCCAAATACAGATTATCGGTCTTTTGGGTCCAGAAAAGCACACAAGTTTTGAATAGCAATGCACTTCAGGTGAAGGAAGTGTTCCCTGAGGTGTGAGGCAGAAAGCAAGGCAGCACATAACGGTATATCACAGACTTCAGCTACAGAGAGTCCACTTAAGGCCAACCTTACCCAGGCGATTCAGTGGAATTCTGAGTCACACAGGTGAGTGCTTCTGCAGGACATTCTGCCAATCAGCAGGTTATGTGAGCCATACCTACACCCTACCAGAAAACCCTGACTGGTTCAGTGATCAGTATTCCAGGAGTTCTGATGCTCCCTGAAGTGAATCATAGTTTGTTTAACCTGATCAACCCATAAAACACTATTTGCAGCAATACAACCTATCTCTGTTAGTGCACAGGTACCTTCACAGTGAACTGGAGGAGAACAGCCCCAGCCTGCTGCCTGTCACCCCACTGCTGCAGAGGGCCAGGCTTGCTCCTCCTGCTGGGATCTTTGTTGGGAGGAGACCTGAACACATCCACGAGCACCTTCCAACACCACCCCAGGGGCTGAGCATCCCGAGGAGCACCTTCCAACACCATCCCAGG
>NW_020884906.1:1017251-1039745 GCF_003945725.1 Corapipo altera
CATCCCGAGGAGCACCTTCCAACACCATCCCAGGGGCTGAGCATCCCAGCCTCACACGGGTGAGCTGAGGGAGCTCAGCTCTCCACTGCCTGGACCTGCAGTCATCAGCAGACCATGCCAGGTCCCAGGCAGCACCAGGGCAAGCTCCCCATGCTCTCCAACAAGTAACCATTCTAAATCAGCAATCAAGGCATCCCAAATTTCCATCAGAAGCACAAGAAGTTAAATCCGTGCATATTGTATGTAAGAATCCAACATTCCTGCTGAAATCCATTCAACACCACCAAAGGCAGTACAATTGTGTGGATAACAAAGCCAAAATTAGGACTCATCAGCAATTCTGGAAGGCTTGTATGATCATTAACTGAAGACAATCATGTAGATGTAAATTCTCAGGCACACAACACAAAGTCAGACTTGGTTTGTAAACCATGTCATGCAGAGACAATAGTGAACCTTCACATCCAAGATAAATAGACCTGGCGTCAGATAAACAGGATAAAAATAATTTCCAAGAGCTACATATGAAAAAATCCCTAATTAACATCTATGTATAATATACACTACCAGGAGGGGAAATTCCTTTCTAAAATTACTTAGCTCAGACTTGTTTGTGCTGCAAATGTTTATAAACCAAAATGCTATCCTCTGGTAATTTGAGTATTTGGGTCATATCTTGTGCTTCCTGGATGTGACAAAGAATCTTACATGCCCAAGTCTTAATTTAATAAACTTAACTACAGACAATGTTTTAGAAAAACAGCTTACTCACAAAAAATATCAAGCACATTAAGTAGGAGTTTGATTAATCTATAGTAATCCATCAATTAAGATTAATTCATTGCTCTTGGTCATTCCAGAAAATATGGTAGAAGCCCAAAATAAGCAGCCATTAATCTACAAGCAATGAATTAGGGAAAGAAAATTAATTACAAGAAAAAAAGGCGTTCAGAACAGCTAAAAAACTCCCCTTCTGGATGGCTCAGGTCTGAAATCTGGCAGCCTGGAGGAAGTTTCCAATCAAGTCAACTGCATTCTGTACATTACAGGCAAAACTGACCATTTAAATCACACAACCACAGTCTGGGAAATATCCATGCAGTGTGCATTTCTGAAAAGGCAGTTATTTTGAATGTTTTTCAAATCATTTCTGGGCAGCCCTGGGCTAGAAGCTTTTATGCCCAAATTGCTTATAACAACATCTTCCTAGAGAAGCTTAAAAAAAAAAATATGACAACTGCATAGCAAATACAGTATCTCACTTTTTGTAATGTTCACCTTTGTAAAAAAAAACCTTTTCCTTAAATGACATCCATGAAAATTCCTCTAATAATATTTAATTAAGCTTTTGCTCAAAGTTGAGAACTAATACAGTTTTGAAGCCTCCATGTATTCAGGAGATGGCCTGATGCTTTCTCTCCAATCTACAGTCTCTGTTTACACGACCAGTAGTATCTGCAGCAGCAGAATTCAGGCCATCTCTCCCACTACTCCAATAAATATTCATCCTGCAGCTCTCCTTGCCTTGTGGGAAGACACAGTGTCTCTTCAGACCTACTCCTACAGACAGGGGAATGAAACACACTGGATGATATAATCAAACAATTCTAGATAACCAATTTTCGTGGTGCAATGCCTTTCAAAGCTGTAGGTATTAAACCAAGCAATATGCTGGCACAACAGAAATGAATACAAACTGCCTTCTCCTGCCTAGAAAACCCCCTTTTCTCCATAAACAAGCAGTACAATAGTTACTTAGTTTTCACGCAGCCCGAACTATGGCAGACTATTGTGAGTGTTTCTGAAAGCAGAGGAAAAGTCCTCACATTCACACAGTATAATGTTACTGCCACTGAAAGCCACAGAAATGCTCCTGCTGATCTCGGGGGGGTGAGAGCAGCTCCAAACGGCTCCAACTTCGCAGATTTTCCACCCCGACATCTACTGCACAAAAATGCAATTTTATTTCATCATTAAAAGCCACAAACCCATAACCAATCAAAATAAACCTAAAATTGCTTTCTGAGCGAGCAGCCTCGGCCAGTGAGTTGCACTCAAAGGAACCAGCCAGCATTCTTCAGGGCTGACAAGCCATAAATTGAAAGCACCATCATTCTGAAAATGTATGGCACTCCTGATTAAAGGTGACATAGCCTTTAAAAGGAGTAGAGAATACCTCACTTCTGAAATAAGGAATTGGTCTTAGACGTGAACTCTGCAAAAAAAGCCCTTTGGTAATGATAGCACAATGACTGGAGTTTCTTCAGCGTAGAAGGAACATGTTCCTATGTTCAAAGCTGGACATTCTTTTCCTTCACAAATAAGCTGCAGAATAACAACAGGTTGCTCATGTATCCCCAAACAGCATCTCCTTTGATTTCCTGCTACCTTTTTTCCTAATTTTGAAAGACTAGTGAGGCTATCTGAAAGAGATAACACATCCTAGTTACTGTCATTTTATTCCCTTTCACCCCTGCAACGATTTTCCTTTGCTCTAAATACTACGAATTTCACCCTAGGATGACTGTTACAGAGAAAAATTCCCTAAGAAATCTCCCCCCTCTTCTGCATTGCTTAGGATATTTGGAAGCAATAACTTTCAGTTTTGCTCATACTGTATAAACTGTACTCCATTCTTTCACCTAAAAATCTACTTTCTCTAAAACAAATTTAAAAAGAGACTAATAAAATAAATGAAAGCTTTTAAAAGTTTGAATTATTCAATCAGTTTTATTCATTTAACGAGTACAGCTGGCTTCTGGTTTTACTCATTTAAGAGACCAGCTTTTTTTAATCATGTTCCTTTATCCCAATGTAAATGACTTTTCCTTGTGTAAGAAAACTTCTGTCTGATTAGTTCTGAGGAATGACTTCCCAAATGAGTGGAAGTCATACAAATTAATAAATTGCTTGGTCTTTGATTATGCTGACTGTACTGTTCTGCCAAGGGCCCTGCACTGAAAACAGGGAAGTTATGCTGCAGAAAGCCACACATCCCACCACACAAGGAAGTAAATAATCAGTGGATTTATAACCCAGCTACATTCACAAGCCACAGATTTCTGCACAGAGAGCTCTGAGAAGAACCCCAAGTGCAATGTCTGTCAGTACAGCTGAACACAAACCCCAGGGGCTGAGCACAGGCAGCCAGGAGGGGGGAAGCCAGCTCACCTCTTGTCTGAAAGTCAGACTGCAGCAGGACAAAACTTTCTGAAACAGCCCACTTATAAAGTTTTGGAAGGTTTATTATTAGTTACATTACATGCAGTTAATTATTCTGCATTTTCATTATACAGACACTAGTTTTTATATAGTGATTTGCTATTCCAAGCAGACTAATTCAAACTCTTGCATATTTTAGCCATACTCAGTTCAACAGTCCTCCTGTCTGAAAAAAAAAGGCACTGCAGGCTATTACTATAAAATGAATTTAGTCTTTCATCACTTCATTGTTGGCTAAGGAATGACAACTGTGAGACTGTCTAAGACAGTAAATAGCAGGACTGATTAAAAAAGGAGCAATTTTGCTTTCTAGATTTCACAGACATGATCATGTGTAATAATGAAAGAAATACAAATACATGTAAGAAATTTTGGCAATTCTTACCACCCTTTCAGGCGAGTTGTTAGGCTCCTTTCCTTGTTCATAAAGCACAACTCAGTTATGGATACCCCTGGAAAACACAAGATACAGATCAAACTCAGAATAGTAATGCTGTAATTAGTGTGACTAATGGCTTGTTGACCTGAGCAATGGGGCAACTCTCTCAACACTTGCCAAACTGCACTGCTGCCCCTAGCTCAAAACAGCAAGTCAAGACTTTCATCATTAAGAGTTCCTACCTCCCCCTCCAAAATAAAAAAAATTATTAATAATAATTAAAAAAAAATCCAAGTTCATGGTAGAAATTTCTCTGTGGTTTGAACACACTAGTACATGGAAGAGTTTCTACTGACACTTCTGGGTCACAAAATTAAAAAATCATTTGGTTTAATTGTACAGTAACAAGACACAAAACCAGCCAAGATGTTTCTCCTTATTTTCTCTTTGCTTAAATATATTTTTACTTGAAGTTATAAGGAAACCAGAGCATTTTTCATATCAAGTTCACAGTAATACAGTTTTAAATCTCAGGGTACACAGTCTTGGGTTACGTTCTGCCAAGTTTTAATCAACTTTTCTTTGGGTTTATTTTGACTCCCCAAACCATACATCTCCAACTGTTTCACCTGCCTTCCTTTCCAAACTAGAAATCCCCACAATTCCATGTGGACACTGCAGGTCACACCTTCAACAGGGAACACCACGAGCCAGCAGTGCTGGGGTTACAGGAGAGAAGAGAGTAAACTTCACTCTGACCCTAAAATCCCCCCTCTTGTAACCCATTCGACATTTGGCTGCCCTATAAAAACCATCTCCACTCCCTGGGAGCCCTCACCTCCCATGGTACATTTTATGTTCCATTCCATAATTTACAAGCTGTAAAGCAACACTATGTCATAACACAGTAATTCCAATGACTTCAGGGTGACACTTGACGAAAATTTAGCTAATTAGTAAACAGGATGCTTTATTTATCTTCAACTCCGATAAGTAAATGCTTTTAAGTCCTGCAGAACAAAGGAGAAATCTCATCACAAACACGAAACACACGAGCAAGTGGAGCACGTACACGGAAATCCAGTTTGTCACAAAATAAAACTCATTAGAAGGGTCATGTTGTTGCAGAAGCAGCACTGAGGGAGATGGTAAAATCATAAGAAATGTGTTGAATCGGTACAAATCCAACCTCAGGCAAGAATTCTCCTCAAAAGTTTCATTTTTACTAACAATTCAGACTTTGCCTGATGAGCAGTTCAACCCAGAGGTCAGAAGCAAAGTCTTGTCAGGGCTTGCCCTTTTAAAAACTTTGCCAAAGAATAAAAGGAACACACAATTTCCTCTAACCAAAAAGAAATGCAAACAGTTATGACAGTCAGAAATAACATTAAACAGACATTAACAGGGTAATACTACATATTAAAAAATGCCACTAGTATCAAGTTTTAAAACACTGCAAGAAATCCTATACAGTCCTTCTATAGTTATTTTTAATTAAATACGGCAATTCCATGTGAGCCATTTTAAAAGCCTCTACTCTTCAAAAACCATCAAAAATTATGGTCTATTTTAAATAAGTAATCAGTGAGTTTCTTAATGATGACAAAAAAACATAAGTTGGCAGCAAGCTGATTTAATTTATGTTTTCAATGTAAATCACAGTATAATTTGAGCTGCAAATCTGGATACTCTGCTATCTGTACATGCCTGTAAGACCCAGGAAGAGTGCAGGAAGAAATTATAATTATTTGGAACTTAAATTTATGAATGTTATTAACTTCTTCTTTTATGAGCAACATCACTCAAAAAGTATGTTTGATATTCTGGTGATTTCACTTGATTAAAAATTAATCTCTTTTCAGCATCTCAAGATGCTCATGGGAAGAGAAATTCCAGTGTGTGACCAAACATGCACTGCAAAGAGATCAGAGCAGTGCAAGTCTTGATGAGAACCACCACATACCATTAAAAGAAAACCCCGACTTTTTGCAATGTCATGTTCTTAAAATCACAGGGGGGGTGGATGTAATATGATTTTGGGTATCTTTGCACAGTACAGATGATTAAACATTAGGTAAGTCAAGCAGCAAATTAAGAGAACAAGCTTTGCAGCCTTCACTCATAACCTTGTTCAAGAAGTTTAGTCTGCCAAGCTCCAGGTCCCCAAAGGTCTGAGCTTCTCAGGAACCAAGCCAACCTTGAAACTGCAGCAGCTGTACAAGTGGAGCTGTATTTTGGACTTAACAAATAATATCATGGCTTAACACACAACAGTGAGCAGAGGAGAAAGGACAGAAAAAGTCTCTGCCATGAGCTTGAACAGAGTTCTCTGAGCCAGAGCAGTTGCCAAGGACTAAGGAGCCTGTGTTCTCAGTGACTGCAGGCAGGACCAGCGCAGTAAGTCCCCTATAAATATTCAGCAGACCCACCATATTAGCAGCTCCAAACACAGCAAAGGGTGAAGGTCTCTTAAAGAGCAGCTCTCAGCATCGTGCAGCCAATTCTGACTGGAACCTTATGCTGAACCAATGCCAGCTGACAAGGGCACGACCTTCTATTGATGCTGAAAACGATGACTTGGTTCAAAAATTGTTTTGTTTCGCTGCCACAGATTTAACAGCTCAGGTTTTGCCCCCACGAGATGAGTAAAACATGCTCATTAGGTAACCTGCTTCCACAGAGACAGGATTTCAGACAAAGGCTAAGCACCTTTATTTTAACATTACTGATATGTCTTCAAGGTGCTTTAATGCAGCCCAGCTGCAGAGGTGCAGAGGGAGCAGAGCTCTCCCAGTCCCACCACTGTGCCCAGCACACATTCTCCACAGGAACACCGGTGGAAGTTGTGGGTAACATTAAATACATCACAAAAAGCACTGAGCAGAAATGCAGCTCCATACACCATCACAGCAATCCTGAGGCTCTCCAAAAATGTGCACAAATAGAAGGAAATAATTTTCGCTTTGTTTATCCACTCTAACAGGCAAGACAATTATGAATTATTATAACAACTTCTTTCAGCTTGTCCAAAATATTTACTGCCCATTGTTTTCATCTTCCTAGTTACAGACATGCCAATGTCAGACACTATCTGTTATAATGCAACTTGGATTTACTATTCCTACCATCTGTCTTAACTCTAACCAATAAAGAAATACTGAACAAAAAAAGGGGATGAGAGGAAGAAGGGAATCAGAATGCCACAAAGATAAGCAGGCAGATATTTGAATGCAAGAACTCTAGAGGCCAAAATGTTCCAGCTGAGCCAACCATGGTTTCCTGCTGCTGTTACCAACATGGTACTGTAGAAAATAATTGCAAATATTACTCACAAAGTACAAAATAGAAACAAGCAAGATAATGGGAGAAACATGTATCTACTGACAAAGCTCATTAGCAGATGATATCCAAAATAATTCAATATGCTTTGAAGTCACTTGTATAAAGTGACAGTGGAAGTGCTTAAATTTAAATAAACCACTTAAAATTCTTTATTTCGCTAAAGGCAGAAGTTTGACCTCAAATGTTCCTTTAAATAAATAGAACCAAGTTGGTTAAAAAACAAAAACTGGAGTCTCATAAATGCAGCTGAAGGCTGAGACTGGAAATACTGGAGATAATGTGGCACAAGTCCCCTGCTCAAAGCAGAGTCAATTTGAGCAAGTTACTCAAGATCTTTTTTTTCCCAGTCAGGCTTTGAAAATCTCCAGGAATGTAACCTCCACAATCTCTGGCCAACCTGCTCCAGTGCACACTTAGAGTAAATTCTTTCTCAGGTTTTGACTGAAATAAGACTTCTCCACTTTGGCCCTCCCAGCACCTGAGGTTGTGCTGCCTGTTGTGTGTCCCTGATCAGTGCAAGCTGCTCAAACCCAGGAGCTCCAGAAAGGACAATGAGATGTATAACCATGAAATCTACTGCCCGTGCCTGCATTAGCAATCACCAGCATGGCCTCTGGGCCCAATAATGCAGAGCAGGATTCCTTCATCTTCCAGTGACTGCTGAAATCCCCCAGTCACACAAGGACACACAGAACAAGAATACATTTTTTCACTCCTGGGTATTACACCGACTTTAAATCAGCTGGGTTTTGTTTTGTTACTGTACATCCTCAGTGGGTTTATTTCAGTTTCACAGGATCAAGGATATTTTAAATAATTAGTTTCTCATAAAATCCACTATTAACACTCCTTGCCTCACACATTACAGGCAAAAACCAGTTTTTGTGAGGTGGACCTGGCAGGAACCTGTATAAACTCAATGCTCTTGAGATTTCCATCAGAAACCAGTCACTTGATTTCATAGGAAATGACAAGAATGCACAAGCATATTTTTTGCTCTCTGTTACAGAAGTCTCAAGTGACATTTGCTGTAAGAAGGACAATGTTAATGGCCATTGAAATGTCAAAGGTTTCCCAAGGAAAAGTCAATCCTGGTCATGCTTCCCCTCTTAAAACATGGGAGTAATTCAGGTGTATCGAGTCAAATTACACCTGTGTCAGGAAGAGGGAAACAAATACCAGGCATTAATCTCTGGTACTAAAACTGTGCAACTGGTATTTTTGTGGATAATTCCTTTCTGGTTTTACATTCTGTAGAAGAAGATGCCTTGAGGGATTTCTTCTCCCCAGTAGAATTTTCCAACTTGCTGTTTCATATCAGTGCAGCTACTGAAGTCACTTATTTTAGAGTACAAGTCTGATAATTAAGTCAGCCTATTTCAGGGTCTTCCCCCTCCCCCAGGCTTCTTCATTACAGCTATTTTCATTCTGGACTCTCCACACACTGCGTGCACCTGTAATCTGTATCTACATTGTATTAGTAGGATCCTCCTAATTAGATTTAATTTCTTCAAGTGAGGAAAAAAAGTGACATGCTAAGCCTGCCAGTTCTTTGAAGAATGTCCTAGAAGGTCAAATGGTGTGTCTAGAAGGGCTTTGTGATCCCTTTGACACAACTGAGATAAGGTTGGTCAACATTTCAGATGCCTTCAGTAATGAAAAGCAAAGTAACTGGTATTGATTCCCTTCACATCAATCTCAAAGTGGTAAACAAAATAATTATATCCTCTGTATAGCAGTCTCATGGGTACATGCAGATACTTAATAGATTACAGACAGAAGAAAGCTCATTTAAATCACATGCCAAGTAAAATTCTAGTTTTCTTAATTGAGCTACTGTGTAGACACTAAAGTTTCCAAAATCCCTATATCCCTTATCCTGACAAATTCAACCAAAATCAGAAACTCTCTGAAGATGAGTACTCTTCCTACAGATTACAGCTCCATAGTTCTGTCTAATTCTGAAACAACAGCTCTGTTCTTTAACAGAAATAGCTTCAAAACAGTATTGCAGGTTTCATAATTCTAAAATATGTTGGTTTAATTCTTCAAAGCAAAAATTATTTAAAAGAATTAAAAACTCGCTCCTGTGTGAGACCAGCTGCATTCCCCTAGACTTCAACTTCTTTTCCCACGAAATAGTTCCCTTTATCCTGTAATTCTTATTAGACTTTTCCCTCCTTTTGGGGCATTGTGACAAACTACAGCCCAGATTACTTTAAGTAATAAAGGGCTAACAATCAAGGGCTATGAGGGAGGAAGCACACAGAACAACCCTCCCCACACTGAACCTCTGGCTCGCAGCCTCCTCTCCCCAACTGCATCACTGCGACAGACACATCTGCACTTGGCACCTGTTTAGTTCTCTCAGCCCCAGGATCTGTAGCCAATTTGTTTGGCTAAACACTGCACCTGCAAAATGCAGCAGTATTTGCTCATTAGGGCACAGGTAGTAAGCCTGTAGCATAAAAAACAAAAATAAAAAGCCAACACCTTGTCTTATTTATGGTTAAAATGCCTAACACCAATTAGAGCAGCCCTCTCAGCCCAACTGAGTGTTTTCTCAAGGTAATACTACAGAGAAAGGCTGCTGAATTTTAACAAGAGTCACTGTAGTTATTGAAATATTGATACATAAAATGAGGTAACAAATTACAGAATCTGTACCTTTGGTTTCCATAAAAAGGAGATTTCTTTGTATTGCTCCCCTGCCTTGGATATATCTTTCACAAATTTTATAACATTTAACTTGTGAAACTTCCAAGTTCCTCCTATTCCTTTGTGGCACAGAGAATAAGCTTCTACTTATTTTCTATATGCAGATGAACAATGCAAAGCAAATTCCTCATTCAGGACACAAAGAGTTAATCTGAGAGAAAAGGAGAGAATACAAGGTCAAAATAATATGGGAAAGGAAAACATCTTGTAGGACAGGGTCTAAGACAGTTCTACTGGCCAGTGTTAAGGTTACCAACATCACCACCCTCCTACAGAGAGGGAAATGAGAAGAATTTGCTAAATATAGCCAGAACTGTTTGGAAGGATGCCTATCCTTATTTGTGCATTCATCTGTTTAATTGTGGGCAATATAGTCCACTAGACAGCCTGAGGCAAGTGTGCATGTTCAATATTCCCTGAATTATACAATTTCAACTGCAGATTGGACTTAATTACAGAGTTTACAACAGTATAAATGAAAACTTTGTATTTTGAAACTCAAACTTTGGGAATGTACTAAATGCCTTCAAGACTGTGTGCAGTTTTAAACAAGTATGGTGAGAAAGGCCACAGAATTCTTGTGTTTACTCTATGACCTCAAATCCAAATGTATACAAATATCATTTATATGTATTATCTCTTGATCATTTAAATGTAAATGCTTGCCTTTGCATTGTGAAGAGACTAACCTTCACACAATCAATAATATTTTGAATTTATGTTCATTTTCTCTTTAAAAAACACTAACAAGAACTTTGTTACTGGGCTGTATATAACTAGATAAGTTACATTAGCTCTTCCTGGAGAGCAAAGTGAATATAACAAACTTCAGCTCTGTTTAATATTAGGTCTTCAGCACCTTAAAAATTAAAGTTCTTGAAATTCAGAATTATCATCCTGCTTCTCTGCTTCAAAACAGTGGCAAGTGGTTTGTGGCATCATAACTGAAAGGAGGTGCTTATTTCCTTGAACAGACAGATGAGCACGGGCTGGGACTCGGAAATCACCCTCAGCACAGTAAATAGGCTGTAAAAGCTGAAGACTGTTTGTCATCTACGAGAACACACCACAGTGAAACATCAGTAAAAAACTGTGGCAACCTATGAAGGCCTGGAACTTATGGATTATACAATTCCATCGTCACAGCACATTAAAACCAGCATCTTCCCCTGCACCTCTGAAATATTGCCTCAGGAGAGGGAACACTGGGTTTGCCTCCCATTATCTGCCAGCCTGCAGTAAGGAAGTGCCTTGGTCCTGAATCAGAACCCACAGGAATTTAACAAGTGCTATTTCTGCTTGTAGTAAAATCTTCAATATGTAATTTACATCTTGATATGTCATCATTTCTTGGTATTTAACTTAGTAACAGCTTCTCTAAAGCAGAGATTTTATTACATAAATTATGGAAGTAGCAGCCTGGGTATAGTGCAGACAGCATAAATTTCTGAATCAATACAAAATATGTCCCTGGCAGTAGTTGTTATTCTATGCAGGTGTGTTATTGATTACAGCCATAATGGTCTCACTTTAGCTGCCATCAATAACTCACTACTTGTATTGTCACACTGAATTAAAAAAGAACCAGTCTAAAAATATGAAAAGTTAGACCAGCATGGCATGACCCAGCCTGTGGTGCAAAGAAGCAGAACACTGCCAGTTTAACTCAGAATTCATGTCTGAAACTTCACCTGATATTACATTGATGAAATAAAGGTAAATGTGATATTTATTCAGGCAGAAGAATATATGTTCTTAAATGTTCTGGAAAACTCTTAAATTTATGGTTACTGCATACAATAAAACTGTTTTCAATACCTTGGAACCATTATTAGGATACAGGTTATTGACATTTATTGATCAACATGGCTGAAGCTTCCTTGCATCAGATTAAGAATCACAGAAGAAATGTTAGATTATTTCATTTTTAAATAGAGTTCGTTTATAAACCAAAACTTGACAGCAATATACAACAGTAACACACAGCAGCAGAATACTAACCACAAGCCAAATGTTTGTGGAGTATCAAAAAGTTAAATATAGATAAAGGTATTACCACAATTGTATCAAAGACTGTTAACATATAGTATAATGGGCATTTTTCTTTTAAATATTTCAGATTAGATACAGAGCAAAAGAACACTCATTTGCACTGACCTACCAAAATGCAGAAACAGACACAGACACGAGAAATAAGACTTATACTTCCAGTAATCTGATCTTTGTGCCACTTTAACCTTCTACAGAAGACTACCAAAATATTAAGATTATACATCAAAGATCAAAATAATGATAATAATAAAAGTGTCTACACCAATACTTTGTGTTCTGTACATATATAAGTAACACTGCTCAAAGAAAATCTACACCATTTTAAAGGAGCAGTGGTTTTGTGAGACACTTCCACTGCATTTCCCATGTACCTGCTCTGGACACCAGAGGGATTCTCCTTGAAAAGCCAAATAAAACACCTAACACCCTAAGGCATGCTCATGCCCACCGTTCTCTCCATATGCAGCCTGGTATAAGGCTTCCCTCTCTTTCCCAAAAAACAGCCAAGAAACTCTTGCAGCAGCAAGCTTACAGATTCCACCAGACTGCCTGAGAGCAACACCCACCACAGGAAACTCAACCAACAGCAACAGAACTCTCCCAAAGATCTGACAACTTCACCAAGTGACCAAAGTTATTTTTCCCTCTTCAACCTCATACAACGAACTTCACAGGTGAAGTGCACCAACAGCTGTCCATAAAGAAAACTCAACCCATCAGTGAGCAAGTTCTCCAGAGTGTTGATGGACAAATAACAAGAACAATCATCCCAATGCCTCACTTCAGCACCTGGCCTGCATGTCCCATTCCAGAAGCCAGTCCCCATACACTACCTCATGTGGTGCTCAGACACACAGAGGCTCCTTCAAAGTGCCAGATAAAACACTGGATTCACCCTCACCGACTGAAGCAGCCTCCAGGAGTCCATCTCCATGCACTGCTCTTATCTGCAGCCAGAAGGGTCTCCCTAACTCAGGCACCCACTGATGTGCCTGATGTTATTGTAGCTACCCCAACTCCAGTGTCGCATCTCATTCTCCTTCCCCAAGACAGACCACACTTTATCAACCATATCTGAAGCAATTCTGCAATTTGCTTTCCTCTGGGGAACCTCTGCAAGCTTTGCTACTCTGCACACTGTTAAAACTATTATTATTTTTCCATTTAAAACCTGCAAAGAAAAGCCTACCCAATATCACCATATACATTCAGCTCTCATCAAGCTGTGAATCCAGTAGCCATGGACACTGTTGATTAGTCAAACATTGCACTGCAGTTTCTTAGCCACAGCATAATCCAGTCAAAGTCTGTGCCATCACTTCTGTCACCATTCTGAATGCCAGTTACTTAAAATTTTATCACTAAACTCAAATTAAATAGGGAACTGTTTACTGTAACGAGAGGGTTCTATGGAGGAATTCCAACTCATGGGAATTCCACCACTAGAGCAGATGAAGAACATGTAATTAAATTACTGGAAACACCAATGCTACTTTCACTAACTGAATTGATCTACATCCATTGCAATAAAGAAAACACTCTCACAGCAACAAGTTAAGGTGCCGTTTTTCTCTACAAAAAACCCCCATGATTTATTTTATTATATTAAGAGGAGAAAATAACCAAACTTAGAAAAGAGGCATATGTGACACACAAAGCCCAGATCCTGTAAAGCTGTTTTTTGGCTGGTCAGCACTCCAAATTAAGTTACAGCTCGCACCTCAAAGTCAGTCAGTACCACTGCACCTCTAAGAATTCTTACAGGAATTACTCCATTAGATAAGTAGAATGATTTCCAATTAAGTATGCACATCATGATGTCAATCCCCTGAGAAGCCCACTTTCAAGGATAACTGTGCAAAGAAAGCACTGATGCCTAATTCTAAAATCCCAAATTATTAAATTCTCAAAGAAAAAGAAAATAATGAATATTTTTCATTTACCATAACTACACAATGTCAGGACTTGCCCCAGAATGATTTACTCACTTCTTCCCTCTCACTTGCTTGCAATGTTTAAGCCATAACTCTTCAGTGATGCATTTCAGAAGAAATGCTTCACAACTCTCAAATAATCCATAAGGAGCTAAACAGGACCTGTTCTGGAGGACAAAGGCCTGGTGGTAAGGCACTAGACTTCAACCTTTCAGTGGCTTATAACAGCCATAACAAGGCAAACAAAATAAATAATAAAAATGAAACTGGGAAAGATACCTTGATGTTGTCCTTTCAACCTCCAGCCAACCTGAGATGTCATGGAAGCACTGAAGCAGCAAAGAGATGATGCTGCTTAGACAGCAAAATCTCCATTTCTCCCTGACCTACAAATCAGAAGCTAACAGATCAGAGGTGCACTGGTGTACATCCCCACGGTATCTCATGGAAACCCTGCTGCAGCTTCTGAACCAAAAATGCATGTGCTCAAGATGCACAAAAAACATAACTATAAATAACACCAGCTGAAGCATGCACAGAAGATTCTGACAACCCAGTCAAGGACCTTATGGAACAAAATTCCTGAATTGCCTAAGAAAGCCATCATATCTGAAGAGATGAAACACTGCATGGAGCTGAGAAACAGAAAGGTCTTCCCTGGGCAATATCAACTGGACAGTGAGGCAGAGCAGCACAACCCTGCCCATGTGTTCTTACTGCACCTCAGTACCCTGGAATATTGCCACCAGCAGCATCCCCACCACACAATGTTGCCTGAGAATTACTTTCTTGGGCCACTCAGTCTGGAATCTGTGATCTCAAGATTACAATTTTGCTCTTTCTAAAGGTACTCTACAGTCAAAAATCACTCGTCTCATGGTAATCAGTATCAGCTGATTACAGAGGATTAACACTTGCACAATCAGACAAAGATATCCCTCACAAAGAGGTTTTTGGACATAGAACTGCATATACTCAGGCTCATAGGTTTTCCACAGCATACTTTTGCTAACAAACATTGTACATCTTGTGCAAAATGTGTACAATTGAGAAAACACAGATTTAGGTATCTAAAGTACAAGTACTCACTGATCAGTTTTTTTTCCAGGCTAACTCCTCAGAGGGCCTGATTTTGAAAAATATGGTCAGGCAGATCCCTTGACTTCACTGTGGCCAACTTCTTGTAACCAACTCTAGCTGGCTCTTATTTGGCTGGAACCAGTAACATTTCCACCAGTTTTATCTAGGTTGGATAAAAACCACACAACTACAAAGCAAAAGATAAGGACATAAATGCAGTATCAACTTTAACAGAATTGGATGAATTACCACTTTAAAAAAAAAACCCAAACCACATCAATAAAGCCAATCACTTCAGGGGTATAAAGGATCCACTATTTTCAGAAAGAAGCATTTGTTCCAACAGTGGCAACAGTACTGACAACTACTATAAGAAAATATATGTTTTTTGTAGGAATGAGGAGTGACTAGATGTGAGCTTCATTAACTAAACTGTTCTCTACAAGAGACTAAAATACTTAAAAATACGACCCATATATACATTCCTATTGGGTCTCTTGCACATTTTTTTTATCCCCATGATTAACTGATATTCCAAGAAATGCATTTATTTTGGTGGGTCAAAATGTTGGACTACCCTGAAACACAGTGGCAATTGATGACTCTAAAACATTATTTTGTTTGATCAATGTGTATAAACTAATGAGTCATAGATGCTGTCCAGTTACTACTCAATGATTAGCCATTTACAGACCACACACCAAATGCTACTTCTTGAAAATGTGACTGCCAGACGGTTGATTGTCAGGCTTTCAAAAGACTGGACATTACTAAATTGAGCTGTCTGTTCTTAGAATGTTGCACAAAACCAGCCACAAAAAGAACTGGTTTCTCTAGAATTAGTTATTTGTCTTACATACTATGCAACACAAACGTGACCCAACCTAATGAAGAAGATGCAGCCCTCCAGAACCTCAGGAGACAGCACCAGATGCAGCTGCACAAATTGTTTTGGACTGCCTGAGAAACGGAGAAACAAGGAACAAAACACTTGCACAGCAGTGTTTTTGTTTGGGTTTTACATGAGCTACCTGAATGAAATGAAACCCAATTCATTATGTAAGTTGGTTGCTATTTTTCCAGATGCTGAGGTGGCTAACAACCACGCTCCAGAACACAGGTAGACCACATCCTACCTGGAATGTAAGAGACTACTTCAAGACCTCCCTATTCTTACTTTAATGCTTAAACACTGATAATATTGCCAATGCCCTTTCCTGAAGAAAATGTGCTTGTCAAATTATATGTATACTCTGAATATCTTGTATTACGGAAAGAATACTTTTTCTAAAAAATGAGGATCTTAACAGAAATCTCACTGCTAACATTAAGTCTGAATAAGGTAACTGCATGCAACACATCTTAAATTCCTTCCCTATTCATATTGGTGTAACCCCAGAGTTGGTCCTTTCCTCCTTATTCTGTAGAAGCAGACAAGAAACTAAAAAATTTGACCTAAACTTTCTGATTTGAAGAGTACTGTGATGGCTACAGGATACCCTCACAAGACACTGTCATACTCTGGTTAAACTGGAAAGACATAAGCTAAATGTAATCTCACACTTTGTTTACAATGTTTGTGTCAATGATTTATACCCACACAATAAAATATTAAGAGCAACAAACCGTAAACCTGGCAGCACAAGAACTCTAACAGGTTTTCCTTGCAGTCTATCAATTCTGACACTACCCAAGATCCACCAAAAGCACTGCAGAAATAACGTGTTGCATTACATAAAATCAAATACAGAAGCTTAGTTTTATATAACTGTAATATGCATACATATGGTCTTCAGGACAAGATATCTTCTCTAAACTGCAGTTCATACAAAATTCCAAGTATAAGCAAAAGATAGCAATCCTGCCATTTCTAGTGCAGTATCTTAAACTCAATATAATGGCAATCTCTCTCTATTTGTAGCTCTCAGTGGTTCTTCCAGTATTAAAGACTTGCTGAAACTGAAATCCATTGCAGATTTTGAATTAATAAGTGAACATCAAAGAAGACACTAGTTTTCATCTATTTTAGCCAAATAGTAGGTCAAAACTATCATCACATTAATTGCAATTCAGTTATTTTTCTTGACAGCAACTATGGCATAAAAATAAAATCAAAGTCAACTTTGTAAAGATCATCAGTGTCAAATAAAATACATTCTGTGCATCTCTGAACAATACACGAGGATAAATCACGCAGTGAAACTATGCAGTCAAACTATTGTTCTTCCAATCCTTGCCTTCCCAGAACATTCCTTTAGCCAAGCAATGGGAAGATAAACCCATTTGCCTAATGGAGCATATAATTTAAATATTTCAGACAAGCATTTACAGAGATGTTGCTTAAAATAGATTTCACAGCCATCCATCCAAATCTATTGTACGATGAAGATCCCAGCATAGTTCACAACTTATTTTTTCTATACAAACTCTAAACTCTCCAGCCCTTGCAGCTACTTTAGTCACCAGGCATACTCTGTATTACTTTATTACAATCTTCTTTCCATAGCAAATTTAATACAAAGCTGCAATTTTCCTCTTTGGCAGTGCCTTGCAACATTTCCAAACCCACTAAAATTTCAGATTTTACTACTGCACCATGCAGTCCTGCACAGTTCTGTAAACAAAATACACTGGAATTTATGAAACCTTAAAGGGATAGTGTACTCCATACAGACTGCAGTATTCCATCCACAGGAAGATGCAATCAGCCAATGTCAATATTCTGTCATTTAGAGTCATGGTTTTCTTACCATAAAACATTCCCATTAATACAAAACACTAGGGTTGGGTTTTTCCCCCCAAACTTGTATCTAGGGTTTAAGCTATTAATATGATAACAGGTCTTCACTTGATAAAAAAATCTGCTTATGCTTTTTTTTTTCAACATGCTACGAATCACATTTTGTATTGTGACCTACCTAAGGCACAACAGCAGCTCGTAACAAGCAAAGTGCATGCTAACAAGAATTCCCCCTTCCACATACACAAACAAGTACCTACATGAAAAAAACAGAGAAAGGGAAAAGGACAGTCTTTACTATTTACATACTAGGAGTGAGCATTTCAAAGAGTTGATCAACTTCCACAAACGTCAGATTTCAATCGTGTACCTCAATACTGCAGGGAAAGCGAAAAGTAAAAAATAACCCCAACTTCGGCTTTTAAGCCTGTCATGGATTTCACCCTTGTGAAAAAACAGGTTAGTTTTGTCTGGTCTTTGCTACAAAGAGAGTCATCTCCTATGCACGCCACAAACAACCTGAGCGATGACTGCCCTGCAGGACAAGAGCTGCCCATCATATTGCAGGATTACCTCAGTGTTGGTTTGTTTAGGGGTTGCCCGTGTGTGAGCGGCTTGCGTATGTAATTCAGGCATTCGCTCGCATCAACTCCTCGCTGCGCATCTCACGATAAACTGATGGACGCTGCTGAACCTGAATCACCAACCTTTAGCGAACAAAGAAGTCTAAGCCCGCAACCGTGATGCAAAATCACCCCAAAACCTACTACACCCTGCAAGAACCTCTCACCGAAAATAGCCCGGCAAGCTCATTCATTCTTCCCGACCCAGCGATCCGCTCACCATCTCCTCCGTCTTCTCTTATCTCTCTGCCCTCCGCTTATTTTCCTCGCTGCTGCTGCTGCTGCTGGATTCAAGGAGGCGGTGTACCAAAAAAAAAAAAAAAAATTAAAAAAAAATAGAAAGGGAGGAAAAAAAAAAGGCCAAGTGTTCCCTGCAGCAGCGGGCAGGCGCTGGACAGCAGGTCAGCCCCGGCAGCCCCGGCGCTCCGCTCCCAGCGCGGGGCCGCTCCCGCCGCTCCGCCCGCCCCCCGCGCGGTCCCCGGGAGAGCGCCCGGGCTGCACCGGCTCCTCCCGCCCGCTCACCGCCGACACCGCCGAGGAGTCGCAGCCGGGCTGATTTTCCCCTCCCACCTCCACATTCCTATTTACAAAGGGTATCCAAGACCGTCTTTATCCAACGGGGGGCTGGGGGGGAATAGTTGAGGGAGGGGGAGGTGGAAGCGATCATTAACCCTTTTCTTGCGTTTACCTTTTGCTACTGGGATTTTTTTTGCTCCGGTTTTGGAGCGCACGGGGGAATCCCCCTTTCTCTACAGAGCACATGGACTCGCTGCCATCGGGCCCCGCCGGGTCCGCGCTCCCGCAGCGCGGCTTGGCCGCCCGCCACCCCGGGGCAGCACAGCCCTCCCCTAAAAAAGGTCCAAGGGCACGGCCGAAAAACGCACGCCCTCCCTAAACCACCGCTGGGAAACGAGAGGACCGCACGGCACAGACAGGCCGTAAGGGCAGGGCCCACCCTGCACCGGTGTTTTTAAGGGCGGCGTTCGCGCTGCCCCGCGCTCGCACCTGGGGGAGCTGCGCGCCCCGCCCGCCCCCGCGCGCCAACCGGCCCCGCCAGTTCCCCATTGGCCGCTCGGCCGCGCTCGCGCCCGGCAACCGCAGCCCCATTGGTGCGGCCCCGCCCCCGCCGCCGCGCCATTGGCCGGCGGGGCTGTCCGTCAGGGAGCCGGGCGGCCCCGCCCCTCGGCGGGCGGGGGAGCAGGGCCGGGG
Organism: Corapipo altera; assembly: GCF_003945725.1. Lineage (NCBI taxonomy): Eukaryota > Metazoa > Chordata > Aves > Passeriformes > Pipridae > Corapipo > Corapipo altera. Next base: position 1,036,551 of record NW_020884906.1, read on the forward strand.
TGGGCACGGGGAACCGCGGGGTTGGGGCTCGGCCCGGCCCTCACGGCACAGCCGGGCTCGGGACGCGGCCCGGCCCTCACGGCACAGCCGGGCTCGGGACGCGGCCCGGCCCTCACGGCACAGCCGGGCTCGGGACGCGGCCCGGCCCTCGGAGCGCTGTCGCTGCGCGCTCGGCGGGAGCGGCAGGGACCATTGTGTCACCTCCCGGGATGGGTGCGCGCTCCCGCCCTGCCGGCCCGCTGAGCCCCGCGCAGCGCTTCGAAGGGTCCCTGCGCTCGGGGAACTCGCCGGTGCCTCGCCCAGCTGCCCGCGGGGGGATCCGGGCCCAGCTGGTGTCCCAAGGGCTGTGGCAGCGGGCCCGCCTGGTGCAGCAGCCAGGGGATGCTGGCACGCGATCCGCGTCCGTTTGTCCAACCTGACCTCGCCGTTTGCAGGGGTCTGTGCAATGCGGTCGTCGCCTTCTCTTTGATAACCTAAATGCCTTGAGCTTTCCATGCCCTCATTTTGTGTCTTGTTATCTATCCCCTTCATTAATGTTCCTCCTTTGAATCATTTCCTGTGGTTTCCCCCCTCCCTAACCGTGGGTGCCAGAAATGTTTCAGCGTTCCAGTGTCACTGTGCTGTGGACAAAGGCAGTGTCACTCCCTTGTCTCCTCTATATGCTGTATTTTATACATTAAGTGATTAGTTTAGTCCAGTTTACCACAGTATTACCCTGAGAGGTCACATTGCAATATTTATATATAGTAACAGCTAAATTATCTTCTGAAGTACTTTTTGCCAAGGCAGCCCCCATCCCTGCATTCTTTATTTCCAGATGTGTTTCCTCACGTTTTCTGATACTAAAAATGCAATTTATTGGACTGGAATTATTTAATTGGGCATATCAGATGATTTTGTACCCAATCGGCCATGTGAATTATCCACTCATCTGCTAAGCTACAGATTTTACTAGTAAAGATCTTGCCTCATCCAGGCAATTGATAGAGATACCAAATCGGATCAGAGCAAGAACTCATCTCTAGAATACTCCGTCTGGGTCCCTGATGTCTCCTCTTCACAACCAGTTTTCGAGAGATCTCTCATGGCAAAGATACTTAATCCATCTAAGGAGTGTTCTATGCACTCCAAACAACGTGCATTCCAGCACATAAAGAACAAGGTTTAAACAGATGTCAGGACTATTTCTCTTTTCATTTTTGAGATTTCGTCAGGACAATTCTGCAAGGTTTTCACTAAGCTTCTGCTTGTTTTTCAGCTTTCTCCAAGACAGATTCTAACCTGACAATCAGTACTACTCTCTTCATTAAAATAAAGTGGACACAGAATCACAGCCTGCTTGGGATGAGAGTATTCAAGTTTGACAAACAATGGGAGCTATACACAGATCCCGTAGAACAGGGTCTAAAAGGGACAACAATAACCAAGCTGTTTTAGGCAGAACAAAAAGTAGACACAAGAATAGAAGGAAGAGTCTGAATGGCCACCAAATCCAGTATTCACAAGTCCTTTCAGCAGACTGTTTTTGTGAAACCTCTTAAAAGGCTTTTTAAATGACTCTAAGGTTATTCTAACTTCCCATATGTATTAAAAATAACAAAAAAGTAATTAAAAACCACCATTAACTTTAGAGCTTATGGACAGTTTTTCTTCCCATGGACATTGCTGCTACTGAAAATATGCAGACTTATTGTCTGAGGATTTTTAAGGGGTATCAAGCACAGAAGGGAAATAATCTTTGGTCACAGTGATGAGTCTATACTTGAAGCCTCAAACAGAGTGATAGAAAGAACAATACATTACAATTAATGTGCATGCATTTTACCTATTTCAATGTAATGGAGATTTGTATAATTTGTCTACTTATTCATCAGATGACTTTGGAATAACAACTCTGTGCCTGAAAGCATAAATACATTTTAGGTTTATATGTTTCAAGGTAATAACTACAATCTATTATTGTATTTCAGAAGCAATAGTACAAAGAATGATGATCATATACTCACCCAGTAATTTTCATCAGCAGATCTCAACAGACCTTGTGAAGGTCAATGTGATCATCCCACTGATGATGATGGAGAAAAAAAGCATTGAGATGAACTTGCTCAATGTCATGTGCCAGAGCAGTGGTAAAGCTGACACTTGACTTCAGGTTTTCGGCATCCAGGATGAAAGGTTTTGCCCTGCAAGCCACGTTACACATCCATATACCCCTGGGAGTTCTTTTAATTAGCGTTTTGTGTCTTTTGTGTGCTGTGTTTATCAGTGTTAGAACCTAGAAGAGCACTCAAGGCTTTTATGGTGTTTCCTTACAGGCTTCACCATAAGAGATTTTGTAATTTACAGGGTTCCACTGAAACCCTCTATTGCCACCTGTGAAGAAAAAGTCAGAAATTTTCAGATCTTGTTTGAAAAACCCATGAGTAAGTTAATATTTAATTGTGACAAAAAAGTGGCATGGATCCAATCTCAGCCTAAATCTGCAGATCTAGGTAAAATTACTAAATGTTTGATTATCAGTTCTGATCGTGCTGTGCTTAATAACTTGACATTGTCACTTGTATTTTCCTCAATCCTCAGGAAAGCTGTCCTGGCTGGAATTTAGCCCGTTGCAAGCTCAGAGCTCAGTGACTTTGGGGCCCTCCTGGAAGTGGAGTCTGTGCTGAAGGTGGTCATGGGAACAGCAGTCCACGGAGCAGCCTTGATCTAGAAGGGCCAGGAGCTACAAACTCGCTTGTTCTAGAGGGGCTGGGAGTTACTTCCAAACTCGCCAAGTGTCAACGGTCCAGTCCTGGGTGTATCCGTCCTTGGAGGTGTGAGCCCTGTGCACCTCAGATCAAACATTTTAGGTTATTATTTCACACTGTCATAGAATCATCACAGTTGGAAGAGACCTTTAAGATCATCAAATCAGTGTGGCACTACCACTGTAACCTCTAAATCACATCACCCAGCGCCACGTCTTAAACACCTCCAGGGATGGTGGCTCCACCAGGGTAAGGTGTGTGGATCCCAGGGAAGGTGTGTCCATGCAGGGGAAGGTGTGTGGATCCCAAGGAAGGAGTGTGGATCTGGGGGAAGATGTGTGGATCCCAAGGAAGGAGTGTGGATCTCAAGGAAGCTGTGTGGATCCCAGGGAAGGTGTGTGGATCCCAAGGAAGCTGTGTGGATCCCAAGGAAGCTGTGTGGATCCCA
>NW_020884906.1:1039755-1045459 GCF_003945725.1 Corapipo altera
CCCAAGGAAGCTGTGTGGATCCCAGGGAAGGTGTGTGGATCCCGGGGAAGGTGTGTGGATCCCAGGGAAGGTGTGTGGACCCCAAGGAAGGTGTGTGTGCCCCGAGGGAGCTGTGTTGGTGCAGGGAAGGAGTGTGGATCCCAGGGAAGGGGTGTGGATCCCAGGGAAGGGGTGTGGATCCCAGGGAAGGGGTGTGGATCCCAGGGAAGGTGTGTGCGCCCCGAGGGAGCCGTGTGGGTGCCGGCAGTGCGGCGGGAGGAGGAGCCGGGCCCGCTGTCGGCCCGTCCCCCTGAGGGGCGGGCGCTGCCCCGGCCCGGCCGCGCTCCGGAAGCGGCGCGGGGGACGCGGAGCCGGCGCTGGTGAGTGAGGGAGGGAGGGAGGGAGGGGCCGGGGGGCCCGAGCTGAGGGTCGGGCTCGGGCACAGCCCGGGGGCGCTTCCTCTGCCACGACCGGCCGGGAGCTGACGGGCTCCTGTCTGGGGGGGCTCTGAGTGCCCCTCCCGGCCGCCGCCCCGGTCTCCCCGCCGAACAGAGCGCTGCTGCTGAGCGCCATTTGCTTCATATTTTTATCCAAAAGCCCCCATTGGAAGTGTGGGCTCGGCCCCGTTCCTTGGGCTGAGCCGTGGCAGCGCGTTCCTGCGCGGGTGGCGGCCGGTTGGTACCTGCGTCACGTACGAGAGCAATTGCAATTGTACAAGAGCAATAAAGTAGCTTTTTAATTAATTTTTAATATGCGGTGACACTTTGAGGGCAAGAAATCGTCACGCAAAGGCGCTGGGAACTACTGACGTCTTTTTTGGTGGTTCCTCACTGAAGAAAACCTAAGAATTGTGCAAGCTGAAAATACAGCTTTTGCCTAAGGAAAAAAGTCCAGCAGGAGGCTCTGGGTCTGCAGATCCGTGGCAAAGGAGAAGTTTGTGCTCTTGAGAAAGTGGGGGAAAGGCTCTTCTACTCCATCCTTGCAAATGCTTCTAAAACATGCTGTGGTGAAAGGTTATATTTACTGGCCTTTGTTTCTCACAGGAGCTGTAAGGTGGACCTACTCTAGTAGGAGAGAAATTATGTAGCTGGAAATAAAATGAGCTCATTGAACTTGGGAATGGCATGCACCTTATGTGTTATTTTCTGGTTTTCATAAGCGTTGTACTTTGCATTGTTGTCTCTTGCAGTGAAGACTGGCTCTTCACCTTGGTAGGGTTAGTTAAAATCTGTATACAGAGCAACCTGAAAGGCATTAAATTAGAGATCCATCTATTCCAGCTGGTCTTTAACTATTAGTATTGCTACACAGGAGCATGTGCTACACAAGGGAAGTGCAAAAATAAAACAGTAAAGTGCTTTAAAAATGCGGCCATGAGACACTTTTCTCTGGAGGAAAAACACAGATTACTTTTTATAACTAATCGATCATCTCTCTTTTTGATGGTTTTTAAGTTCCGTATTAAAAAAAAAATTCATTCCACTAGTGCAAGAAAGTGCATCCAGTTTTATGGCCCTTTAATGGGCATTCAAGGACTGTAGTGCTCAGCTTCATTTGGACATATTCAAAAGAGACAGTAAAATAGTTTTGGACTCTGCTGACCACGAGTTATTGTTGTGTTACCTAAAACTAGCAGATTCCAGTGATAAATCATTTCTAACTGTGTTTTAGACTGCACCTAAACAATAGTTTTGGATCAGGTGAGAAGCACTGGAGATCACTGTGGTAACTGACAGATGTTATTTATGATGCTTCATTTGCGAAAACAAAATACATAACAAATGGCTTCATTTTTCAAAGCCTGCTACTGGGAATTCTTAAGGGTAGAATAGTTTTATGCCAAATTGTGAACTGATTGCCTCTAATCAACCAAATGATGGTAGAACCCTATGAAAAGAGCATACACAATCTATCATATTTGGGTCTCTTGGTAGTTCCTCTAAACACTACCTTATGCTGGTGTGTATCCACTCAGGCTTTTAACAGATCCTTCAAATGAGCCAAACACACTGTACTGTCTAACAGAGCCCAGCAGCACAGAACAAGAGCGTTAGATACTGGAATGCTGTTTCCAAATTAGCGGTGCCATTTGGAGCAGAACGCTTAATTACAGGATGTTTGTGATTCTTGTCAAGCTGGTTTGTGTGTATTAGGCATAAGTTGGACAGCAAACTAGAAACATTACACAAATAAGAGATTGTTGCTGATCGTGTCATCCTTGGTAGCTGTTGTCTTATTGACTAGGAATAATCAAACCAGAATTTATAAAAGCTCATTATCCAGAAAGCAGTAAGTCTTCACTGTCTCTACCTTAGAGTGGAGGGTTTTTTCTCCCTTTCTGCAGACTATGCCATGTTTTACAGTGTGTATGTTCTGGCTTGTCTTCAAAAAGAAAACCAGAAGGCAAGTGTTGTGCCACAATTTAGCCTTTTCTGCTTGAACTAGGCCACCTCCTGCATCTCTAAGGATGGTTCTGAAGACACATTTTCTGCTCGACAAGTCAGCTTTTGATCAAGCTTTGAACTTGCTGTAGCATCCAGTTGCAAGTGGAAGGCAGTGCTGGCCTAATCCTTTTCATCTTCTCTCCACCTCCATCTGTGGGGACTGAGCTGTGTGGGGAGGAGGCTGCTGAGCACATCTGTGAGGAGGGGTCTGCTGAGCACATCTGTGAGGAGGAGGCTGCTGAGCACCTCTGCTCTGTGGTGGCAGCTCTGTGCAACGTGCTCGTCCCACCCCAGAGCTGGCAGCACTCGCTTTTATGTGACCATGAGCCCAAAGGATGACACCTGTATAAAGATTTTCTTGTTGAATATTTAGGTACTTATGGTATCTATGACTGCTTCTCTTCAGTTTTTTTTTCCTCTTAGTGTTTGTTAATTGTTGTGAATTTCAGAACATCCCAGTTTGAGTCTGACTTACAGTGTGCTTCTGTTTAAGAATTATAATGCTAACATCCAGCCTTGGGTATAAAACCTCAACAGGTGTTGCAAGTGCAGTGTCAGCCTTGATCAAAGAAGGTACCAAAATACATTGCTTACCTCCTTTGCCAGTTAAGTGTTGCTGCTATTTTAAGGGGTAGCTCTGTTTTATCTGGCTTAACACTTTGTCTGAATGAAAAAAAAAAGGTTGGGCTGTTTATGTAGGACCTATAAACACTTAGGCTTGTTTCAAGGCCGGCAGGTGGAGCCCAAGATAAGTAATACTGGTTTGATATTTGGAGTTAATAAAACCACAAATGTAACCTAAAGTACTGTAATAACATCAAGCAAGGCTGATGGGGTGACAAAAAATGGTTCTGTCAAAGCAGTAGTAGAAAGGTATTGAAGTGTTGAAAATACTTGTCCTTCTAGATAATTGTGCTGAATGTTACAAACTTATTCTACTGCTGTTTTCTGACTGGCAGTTTTTGTGTAAGTTTTATGTGGCCAGTAATTTTGCACAAACAGCTGGACTGAATTGATTATTTGAAGGGAACTCAATACATCAGCTAATGGAGCCTGAAACATGTTTATTAAAATAGTGGTCTTATGAGTGATTAATTGCCAACAGTTTTTTATTGAGTAATCCATTTAATTGGCTGGCAGGACACCTAATGGATACCAGGAGCCCTATCTCCTTAGTCAGCAAGAGCAGTCAGCAACAGTTGTCCATTAAAACTGTATTTTATATCCCTGCTTTCACCAAGTGGCCTTCTTTGCCAATAAAAAGTTTCATGGATTACCCACCATATTGCTGGTGGTGTTTTAAATGGAAACTGCTCAACTGTGGATTTGAGGGGATCTCTTCTGAGTGTTGTTTGGGAAATAGGCTTGGTGACATAGAGCAGCTGGGGTACATGACCCTGAGTTTTGGGAAAAGCTGGCAAGGTCTGGATGTAGAAGGTCCGAGTAGTTCAGTTGTACAAGTCCAGTATGGTTGCAGTCTACTGAGAATTCAGCACTAGGAGTCTGAGAAGGGGGATAACACCCTAAAACTGAGTAGATTTTCTATGTAAAGCTGGCTGTGGATCTTTTTAAACACCTGGCTAGTAAATCAGTTATCCAGAATTCAAGACTGCATCTTTAATTTATGATTAATTTCTAAACCAGTTGTTTAGGGATTGACTTGATAGAGACAAAGAAAGTCAGTACATTGCAATCCTTAAGCTTCAGCATAGAAGCAAGTTTATCCTTTTATAATTTGCAGTGTAATAGATAATCTTAATTTGCATTTCAGGCTATTGCAGAATGACCCTACATTGAGCCTTTGTGGAAGAACCAAGATTTAAACATCAGTTCTTCAATGTGCATCCTTCTATTCAAGTTTGACCCCCGCCCAGCTTCAAAAAATGCGTACAGGTGAGATTGTTCTAGTTAAAGCAGACTTACTTCTGTGTTTTTACACCACTTCTTTTTGTATCCAGTACATGAAGTACAAACTCAAGTCAGAATTATGTGTTCTGTTGTGCCTTTGAGGTGTTTAACTTCACGACTTTCCCCATTGGAGGATTTACTGTAACCTTTTCAGAACCCTTTGGTTTTAGACTGTCAGAAGACTCGGGCTTTGTAACCACAGACCTTTAGCTGGGGGTCTGTCATGTGCTCTATAAGTCCTTTAAATATTGTACTCCAGAGTTTGAAAGTCCTGTATTCTACTTCTGCCTAAAAGGGGGTTTTGTCTATGATGTGACTGGTGCTGAATTAATATATCCATTTATTTGGTCTGACTTTCTTTGTGTTACGAGTTAGTGAAAGACAGATTCAGCAATTTGATGCCTCTTGGGAAAATCCTCTGGATGTCAGCTGTAGTTGCTTGCCAAGTGAACTTTCTGCCACGATCAATATTTAAAAGTAAAACTTACAGTAGTTTGCTTGCTATAAAAAATTGCATCAAGATTGAAATTAATAATTTATGTCAGAAAACATCTTGCTGTCAGTGTCAGAATAGGACAACACTTTTGAGATGTTTGGCCCAAGTTCAGGAGCGTTTAATTGTATTTAACTTTCTCAGTGTTTCTTGTTAAGAAAGCAGTGTCTTTCTCTCTACCTCTGAGATAAATCACTCTGGGCCATCTGTCTGGGAGATAAGTGCCAGACCACAGTGTTCCTGGTGTCAGGTTTTACCATCAGATACATAACTTTACTCCCCCATTTGTTATTTTTTGTCTTTAACACACCATAACCAAATCTTTGCTTTTCTTTATTTGGAAGAATGTTGAAGTTCTTTCTTTTTAAATTGTTCCTAAGGATTTTTCACCTTGGCTTCAGCTTTCTTAAGGACAGGGGTCTGAGTATCAGTTGGGAATGGTACCCAGCCCTCCTAACTGGTACCATCAGGCCAAGTTAGACATCTCTGTACTAGTCCTTGCTAGGGGTAGTTTTACCTGACAGCTTGTGCATCACTGCTGTGTGGCTCTGTTTGCTTCATGGTGAGGTCTTGGAAGAGTTTTCCCAACCAAAAGGGGATTCCTGTCCCTGCAGACATACCAATTTGTCCATTTTAAAGCAGGCAATTACGTCCCTTACTGTTCTCTACTTTGCATCTCAAACTAAGAGAGTGTCTGTAATAGGCATTAAAAGTTGAACAGACAGAGTGCTTATCGTTGACAGAGTCTATTGGCTGGAAGAAAATGGCCAAACTAAAGTGTTCTTTGTAAGGCTCAGGAGAATTTTCCCCCCGGGCAGACTGTGCTTTCTAGAGCAGCATGTTGGTAATTCCATGAGCAGCTCATTAGGCAAAGGGCTCC
>NW_020884906.1:1050459-1062275 GCF_003945725.1 Corapipo altera
ACACATCTGTGTGCCTGCACTTTGCAGCTGCTCTGGCTGCTCTCTGGGGCCTGTTTGCACTGTAGTTTAGTGCAGTGTAACGAGCCCTTTACTGCAGACCATTATTATTGTCAGAGGGAACACGCTGCCTTTACATCTTCCTGAACTGTGCTGTGAGCATCTTACAAATAAATACGTGTTTCAAGCTTCAGAGCTGTAATCACAGAGTCTTTTTTAAGGAGCTGAATTGCATTGTAGGAAATTGCTTTAATGGAATGATTTCTTGTGTTTTCATCTCTCTCAATATTAAAATAAATCTTAATACGTAAATCCTAATACAGTTGAATTATTTCAGCTATAACATGGTTGAATAGGCTTTTTGCAATTTATTAGAAGATGAGGGTCACTTAATATTGCTCCTTTTCAGTATGATTATGTTTCATAAAAGACAAAATAAAGATGGTTTTATTATTATGATCTTGTACACTAACCTTGTGATAAATTTAGGAGTCTGCATTAAACTTGAGACAGGGAATATTCAATCACACCAGAAAGATTTCACTTATTTTTAGTATTTAGATACTATAAACAAACCGTGGTTTCATGTCAAGAATCACTGAAAGCAAAGTATAATTGGAGCTTCAGGAGATGAGAAATGCACTTCAGCCAAACTGTTTTTTAACAGTGGTGATGTTAATTTAAATAAAAATCTTCAAAAGGAAACTGCACGACATAAACGGAGCATATTCAAGTAAGATGACAGAAATTTGGAAAACCAGCTGAAAGCCTGTAGGTCAAAGACTAGAATCAGCTAGGAGAAGAAAAATTATATAAGTTTGAAAGGAACAATATTATATTTGTGTTGGAAAGAAAAAAATGTACATACAGTTTGGCTTCCAACAGATGCTGCTTTGTTGGGCAAAATACAAAGCACGTGCCTTCCAGAAAGGGTGCCATTGAACTTTGAGGGTTGTTTAGTTTCTCTGTAGCTGAATGATTACAGTTCTTTTTCTAGAGTATTTCTAACTCAAGCTCTTATTTACAGATACCCTGCGTCTGTCTGATGTTGCAATAAGTAATTCAGTTTAGTTTCTGATGCTGTCTTCCCTTGCTTTTGAATAACAGAAAGTGTTCACTTGCTCAGTTTCAGAAGATGGATGTGCAGTCAGATTAGCCCAGACTTTCCTTTCTGGTGTTGCAGTGCCAACCCTGCTGCTGAAGTGGGTGTGGCACACATTCAGTGAGGGATCTGTGTGATCTGTGAGGAGGACACCAAAAAAGTTGCTTTGTTTTAATAACTTCTGCTGGATGAAATGGACAGAGAAACAGTTTTTTCTTTCAAAGGCCAAGAATGGAGAGTGTTCTAAATTCCTGTGGAGCTGTCTGGCTGTACTGACTCGTTAAAACTTTACACTCATAACCTGACTGACTGGAACTGGGGTTAATACTGAATTTGAGTGATCTGCAGTGCTGCAAAGACTGGAACTTTTGAGGAAGACCTGTCTTATCTTGCCTGCCTGCTGCTTTTTAAATATCATGTTGAACTTGGGTCTTTCAAGTGTGAAAGTGCCACTTATGATAATTATCAAAGTTCAGAGATAATTGTCAAAGTACAAAGTACAGATTTTCTAAAACTATCAGATTTTAGATGGCACGTGAAGAGCTGCAGCATGCTTTTTGTCAGGACAGCACTTGGTCTTGTGGAGCCATGTGTTTATTTCTAAATATAAATAATGGCTTTCATCCAGCAACATTTTTCAATTGCATATTATTTTTCGTAGCTTCTTCCTACCTCCTGATGGTGCCACCTCCTCTTGTTCTGGCAGAACCCAAATTATGCAAGCAACTATGGATGCAAAAAAACCCCAACCCACAAAACAACAAAAATCAGGGAAAAAGTGCCCACCAAAGTATCTCTTGATTGTTACAAAACCCCACAGCTGTTCCCTTTATTTCTTTGCCTCCCTGACCATACTGTCATTTCATCCAAGAATTTCCGTGGGGCTGGACCTCCAACACTATCACAAATTTATCTCTGCTCTGAGTACCTACAGACAAAACCATCTAACTTGTGTCTTTGAACCCCATAATTAGAGCTTTAGGTGTCAAAGACAGATTAAGAGATATTGTGACTGCATGATCCTAAGCAATGATCCATAAAAACGTTCTCTCATGCTTCACATTTTTGGTAAATTACCTATGAATCTGTGGGTTATCTTTACATTTTCTTTAATGAAGCTGTAACTTCATGCTGAGGAATCTTAAGGTTGTTTATGTGATCTTAATTCAGCCTCTTCCATTGGAAGTATTGTTCTTTGAAAATAACATCTGCCTCATTCACTGAACAGGATGGACTTGCTGTCTCGAGACAGTGAGAGACAAGGCTGCTGTCAGATGTCATTTTTTTGGCCTTTACACTGAGTGATAAAGGTGAGATGGGAGGATAAAGGATGGTTTCATGCTTAAAATGAGCTAATGCTGTGGCAAAAATTGGATTCTGTTCCTGCCTGCACTGTGAAGTTCCAATTTGTAAGTAATAGTGTGTTTTTCCTCCTGTGTTCTCCAGGCTCATTCTAGCAGCTAATAGAGATGAATTTTACCACAGACCATCCAAATCGGCCGAGTTTTGGGACAGTAGCAATGAGATCCTCAGTGGTATGTCTGTCTTGCTGTTTTGACAGGTTTTCATGTAATTTATTAGGGAATTGTGGCCTGGATTTTTTTGTTATTAGGGTGGTGGTGTTGCCTTTCTAATATGAAATTTGCTTCCTCCTTATACTTCTGAGGAAAATATGTAAGTTTGAAAGATGAGTTGTGCTATTATTATCTTATTTGTGTTTTAATATCTTGTGGGGGTTTTTTACCAGTTTTACATTTTTTTAACTGATTTCAGTCCTAGTGGTGCAGTGGAAATAAATCAGATTAATTGCTCCCTTGCAAATGATTACTTTAGCTTTGTCTGATAAATAGGTGGAATTACTTTGTCTTAAAATAGGTGGAATTAATTATTCCACAGACTCGGGGTCTGTAATATTGACTAGAAATCATTCAACAAAGCCTCAGAAACATGAAAACTTTCTCATTTTTTATTGGTTAATAATTTATAGGCTACAGAATAATTTTAGTTATTGATCCTTCAGTTTATTAGCTCTTGTGTCTACATCTTGCCAGACTGGTAATACAGTCCCTCAGCTGTCTGGTTCTCCTTTGTGGGGAATCTGTCTGTAGAAATTTTTAAGTATGATCAATACTTCTGCCTTTTCTGCGAAAAAGAAATGAAGCTCTGGAAGATAAAGCATTGTTTAAATGCAACATTTTGACTTTGCAAATACTCTTTGTTGATGCTGTGTGTGATTGTCACTGACAAGGAGGTCTGGGAGGAGGAATTACTCCCACTGTACTACCACTCCCTTGCTTCTCAAGTTCTGCCTGGTGTTTCTGTTTTGTGCCAGACATTCTGGGTGCTGCTTCCCCTGCTGTGGAGCAGTTCTAAACAAATAAAAAGCTATCCTGAAAACTGAAGAGCCCTGAACTGTTGTCTTTTATACCCTTTCAGCTCTGTCCATATTTGGCATAAGAAACTGGTGTATTCTCCATCTGGGGAGTGTGTCTGGGGAGATCCCATGAATTTGAGATCCCGTGCTTTTGGAGTTAATAATGTTGTGGACTTCACTTTCCTGGGTCCCCCTCCTCCATTCCTGTTACCAGAGTCCAAGATGTTTATCAGTTACCCAGTTTACTTTAAATGTTTCTGGTTATGTGTGCATTTAAACTTGCATATAACATTAATCTTCTGGGATTGGCTTTTGAGCTAACAAGCATTCTGAGCATTCTTAAAGCTTCATATGTAGTTTAGCATATGGGCAAAGCTTTTAATTTTGCTTTTACGTTTAATTTTCTCATTATCTCTCATCTGTTATTGCAGTTGCTTGGAAAATACTTGATAGTGCAGAATTAGAGGGCAGATAACTTAAGTGGGCTTATGCCACTCATCCAGAAAGACAGTCTTGCACCTACTGCATTTTATCCAGCCTGATGAAGACTCAGCATTTGCATTAAGAAATTCTGGTCGAAGCTTGAGATTTTTTTAAACAAATGTAATAACCTAACTCTTACTTATTCCATTAGGTCTGGATATGGAGGAAGGAAAAGAAGGTGGGACATGGCTGGGAATCAGTAAAAAAGGCAAGATGGCAGCCCTGACAAACTATATGCAGCCAAAGATTGATAAAAATGCAAAAGGAAGAGGTATGAAAGAGTTGAAATAGAAGAAGAAAAAAAAAGAAAGTGAACCAACAAGCCCTAGTGTTCCAGTAAAACAGTGATGATTACAGTATTAATTTTCTTAACACAGCTTTATGGGCAAATAGAATGTTTATGTGCTGTAAACAGAATTTGTGAACTGATGAGTTTGAGTACCTGTGTGAGAAACTTGACTCAGATAATGATTTTCTGATCAAACAGGCAAAAGTAAAACAAGATGTAGTGCTTGGAGCCTGAAGTTACATTCAGACAAGAAAGGCAGCACCAACTGTCTCCTCTTGAAAATAATTCTGATTAACAGGCAGAACAACTAGCCAAGCATTGAGCTAGATTTAGATTAAAATAGACTTTTTAAAATGTATATATTCATGTTCAAACACCTATGTCAGGGAATCAATACAACTTGAGTTATGCTGGAGGTAGCCTGAAAGATTATTATAGTCTCTCCTTACCCCAGATCAGAGAAGCAGAAATATAGGAAAAAAACTCTTTTGAAGAGGATTCTCAACAGAGCACATCTGTGGGGTTTTTTAGAGTAACAATAGGTCTGTTTGTAACTGTCATAAGCTGCTGCACTGGGAATATATTGGAATGACAAAAGATGCTAGACAAAGAAAAGAAATGAACCATGTCATTTGTATTTCATTTTAGGGTCATATATCAGGGAAATGAAGCAAGACAAGAAAGAATTTGTAAGGTGGGAGGAGAGGAAAGGCACATCCACTTTAGAGTAGTTAGTAATATGAATTCTGTAGAATTTTTGGCCAAGAGCTTTTGACCGAGTTCTTCCGAGTAAAAGTCAAGCTCTTAATAGGAACATGATACAATGACGTAAGACTTTTAAAGGCTGGTTTGTTACTTGGTTTGATTTTGGGGTTTGGGGTTTTTTCCCCACTGTCACAGCCTCTTGGCAACAGGAATCTTTATCTTGCTGTTTGTTTTACCAGGCCTGTCAGAACAGTGAGCTCACCCATATTTGTTCTATGTCCTTCTCTTTCTTAGGTGCTCTTGTAACAAACTTCCTGACTGCAGATCTGGACAGCTACTCTTACTTGAAGAAAGTTTCAGCAGAGGGACATCTTTACAATGGATTTAATTTGTTAGCAGCTGACTTGAAGTAAGTCTATAAAACACCACAGTTCAGGTGTCAAAGGGAGCAGTTTTGTTCATGTACATCACAGCCCAGATGTGTGACAGTGCCTGACACAAACTGAAGTCAGAGCTCGTGGTTTTTGCTGATTGGCATGTAAGATCCTGAAGTTACTGCAGTCATCATTTCCTGGGGTACTTTCTGGTCTCTCCAACCCTGGAGCACTGTCTTGTGTTCTAATCATTGCTTCCCACAGAACTCTTTGGGACTCCCTGACAGGCCATGGCCAGTCTTTACCCTGAGGGCTCTGTGCCTTGTGTTTTGAGAAAACAAAACCTTGGCTCCATCATTTCTCAGATACCTTTTTTCTCTGAGAGGTGACATGCTGTGGTGGGATTAAAGCACCTGAAAGCTTTCAAGATACCTTTCCTGTCAGAGTAGCTGTGTCATTAATCTTTCCTGAAACATTAAAAATCAGCACAAGACAGTGCTGGTTTACGTTAACTCAGAGTTTCCACAGCTGAAGGAAGGATCTTGGATACTTGACTACAATCAGTGTGGTTGGGCCAATCCTTTGCACTGCACATGCCTTTGTCATTCAGCAGGACATGTGCTGAGTGGTTTCTGCATTGGGCCTGAGGGAGAAGAAGGGAGATCCAGCACTGGGCTGTGTGCAGGCCGTGTGTCAGCTCCCAGGTGGATCCTTTCTGCATGACCACGAGCAGATACAGATTGCCCAGAGCACACCCCTGCTTTGGCACCCTTTCTGCAGCAGCATTAATCTTATTAGACAACCTCATGGTGCAGGGCCTGCTCCCACTCAGCTCTTCTCCCTGCTTCTGGGAAGCCACACACACTTAAGGCAGCAGGTCCCAGTGTTTGCTGTTCTGAGTGGAAATGATTTCCAGCACCCTCTCACTAACCAGCCTTGTGTTTGCATTTTTCACTTTCTGTATGAGACCACCTTCAGCTGGTGGTTCAGTCTGACTGTTCAGTTCTTCCCTACTCTCCCACTTTCCTGCAAGTAGATATTACAGTAGATCTGATTGATGTTATTTAAGGCAGTCATTCCTGTGTTGGTTTTGTTTGGTTATTCCTCCATGCTGGGCTGATAGGGAATTGTGTGTTCAATTGAATAGTCTTTCCATGGTGATACAGCTCATAATTCCTTGCTGAGTATCACTCTGAAAGCTGGCTGTGTTGATTAATTTCTCAGTTTTGACGTGTCTTTAGCCTTGGATACTCTGATGAAATGAAATTCTTGCCAAGCTAATGATGCAGAGCAATTTTGATAAGATTTGCAAACTTGTCATTTTAGGAAATGAGAATTACTCCTGAGAGAAATATAGTATATGAATGGAAGCTACTTCTCTATGTAAATAGAAAATGTTATTGTAGCTCATGCTATTTTGTTGGGCCACGTTGCTGTTTCAAAATAAGGAGCAAAGACTATTCTTAAGATGTTCTTCCATTGTGTAGCAAATAGTGACTGGCTCAGTTAAAGTGTGTGAAATGGAGAGGAAACTCAAATGGGAAGTTTAAATGAAGCACTGGTGGGGAGGGGTGTGTCTGAGCTCATGATATTGCTGAGAGACTTACAGTGTTTGAGTTTTCAGGTACACATTTCAGAAAAAGAAATTTTAATCTTCTGTCTGTATTCTTGTGCTGATAGTTGGCTAGATACCTGTGCAATGATGTGAGAAGGAGAGCTGGAAACAAGTATACAAGTTGTAAAATCTTGTTTATTTCCACAGCTTGGTGTGACTCTTATTTTCAACTTGCATGGGTTCTGACACTGAGTGTAATAATCTATTTGCTCTGTGACATCTCTTAATGTCAATTTAAAGACAATTGATTCCTTTTTTTTTAAAGAAGACTACTTAGTACTTTTATTTGTCTAATTTTTTCAGTTTAACATCTTGGTCGTGAATATTTATCCAATTATGCTTAACATACTTTTATGTTCAATATATAGCATATGACAAACAGTGTCTATTTGGAATCTTGTGCAGCTGCAAAAACAGCTGGAAGGCAGTGCTGCCATCCTGCAGTTCTGAGTATCAGTGGGTCTGATTGGAGAGGAACAAGGTTTCAGAGACTGGACTGGTCTCTAAGTAAATGTCTGCTTAAGATTCAGAGCAGTTTCCCTCCTTTCTCCATCTGTGACAGTATCTGAAGTCAGTGAGCTGCTCTTGGTGATGCTCGGGGCATCATTGCTGTGCTCAGGAAACCTGTGTTTATGTCCAACAAATCCAGTTGCTACAGGTACTTAGACTTTCATGGGTATCTCAAACTTCTGTCAGGGCCGTTGTGGCAGCATCTCCCTTGTGTTCTTACTGCCAAGTGTGTAATGCAGGCTGCCCTGAAGGACAAATGGAATTGGCAGCTTCTTGTCGCTCTCCCAGCAAGTTTGAGTCTCTGACAGGTTGTCACTCAGAGCCCATGCAGTTTATGTGCAGTAAGATCCTGGTGTAACAGGAGTGAATCACTTCCTCCAGGAGGAACAGACAAATTGTCCCTTCCAAAACAAGTCAGCTGGAGGGGACTGCAGAGAGATGCCTTCGGGGTGAGCTCTTCTGCTCTCCCTGTCACAGCCAGTTTCCAGTCCCTCCAGGGGAAATGTAGTGAACTGCCCCATCACCTGTGGGCTGTGCACTCAGTGTGGGGATCAGGGCTTGGCTGTGTGGGAGGGATTTGATTGCTCTCCAGGGGTTAGATCTGGGAGCCTTTCCAGTGAAAAGTGAGACAGGGTCAGAGTGCTGCTGTGGAAGGAACAGGGATGGTCAAGTTGTCATGACTGCTCTGTGAGCTCACTGACATTTCTTCTCTTGCATTGTCAGTCCTAATACAATATTACCTTTTGCAGAGTACACCTGTCTTGCTTCTTGTGGCTCTCTCGTGAAAATGAGGTGTCCAGGTACTTCTCTGTGTTCTGAAATATTTCTGCTTAGATCTTCAGTCATTTCCAGTGAATGGATGGACAGGCCAATGTCAAAAGAAGGAAAAAAGCTTCTGAGCAACTTTTTAATCTCTTTCCTCTGGTGTCAGCTTCTGCCTGGCCCAAAATATAAGGACAACACCGAAGAAATGTTTAGACACTGGCAACAAAATCAGAGTAGTGGTTTAAAGCAGACTTTGTATGCTGTGAATATCTGGCAGAATTCTTTTCACCATTTTATTGGATGGTAGGTGCTATATGTTTGGGCTTTATATAAAGTTGGTGGTTTGGTGCTTGCTTGTGTGTTTTTAGTTTCAGAACAGAAAAAGTTTTCTGATTAGCTCATGAACATTGAAGAAAAGAAAATTAATCTGTGGACTGTATTACTTAGTTGAAGCTCCTGTTCAGCATTTCAAGCTGTCAACTTCATCTTTTGTCCTTGCACAAAAAATACACGCACACATTATTCATCAAACAATCCAATGTCCTTGTGTGAGATATTCCCCCTGTGAGCAGAGTGGAGCTCAGTGCCCAGGGGAGTGATCACTTGGTGATAACCACACTCTGTGCAGCTTTACTGCCTCACTTCTTCCTTTTCCTCTCGGTCTGTTTTTGGCCAACACGACCTGAAGCCACCTTGAAGTTGAAGCAGGGCAGGGGAGCAGAAGGACATTGCTTATGTTTCATCAGCATTAAGGAGTGATTGTGGCAAACTCTGCATGGCTTTCATGTTGCTGGGGAGCTTCTATTTCTACTGAGATTTATGCTGCCTAGAATATTTCCCGGAACATTTATTATTGCTTACATTTTTTGACAGAATGATGTATCTAAGAGCATAATTTTTATGCAGTTTTAGTTTCTTTCTGCTGTCAGCTATGGCTGGGATTTAAAAATAAGCCTACTGGGCCCTATTGTCATCACTTTAATTATGCCTTTATTACTTCTCCACTGAAATTGGTATCTATACTTGTAAAGCTGGAAGGGAAGAGAATCTGAGTACGGGCCAGGGGTTTGAGGCTATTGCTGTGATCAAGTTTATAGTGATTTTTTTTCATCTTGGCTTCTGCCTTTCTGTTCAGTACTGAGTATCTGTAAACAGTAGGAAGGGAATAGGCAGAGCCAAATGACAAAAAGAAGAGTAGCTGACTGGCACAGAGAACTACAGTTTGAAAGTGTGCCCATTTCAGAAGCCTCTTGGGAGGCTTCAGTCTTCCTTTGACAGAAGACAGCAGCAGTGTTGCAGTGGAGGTAAGTGGAAACACGTCTGGGGGAATGTGGAATGTGGAAACAATAAGATACAGATGTCCTGAGTCAGTGACCCTGCAGTTTGTGTGTATTCCCCATCTTTTTGTTAAACTCCAGGGGATCCTGTTACTGAACACGTCAGTCACGAAAAGCTCGGCACAGATGCTAGAGGATAATATTCTTTCCCATAAAAAGCCTCTGCTAAGGGAAGGCAGCAGTGCCTGTTTACACAGCATGCAGTCCCATCTGTGGCAGGACATGGACAGCTGTGGTCAAGGCTTGTGTGGAAAGGCCATTTGTCTGCCTTTCCATCTAACACTGGGTTTTGAGACCTCAGGTGATAACAATTGCTCTGAACTTTTCTCTTCATAGACCTTTCACACCAGGTACAGGTTCAAGAATTTGAAAAGAGAGTAGTTATTGCACCAATATAACAGTTTCAGGTTGCTGCTAATAGAATTTTTTTTTCTTCCACCTGTACTTTTCAGCAGCACTTTCTCATGTTCGTTGAAAGGCTCTATTTCACTGCTTTACTGTGTTCTAGAATAACAGCTTTAAAACCCCTTTTGTCTCTGATGAAGAAAATACAACTCTTTCAATAGATTATTTAAGTGGGTCATATAGACAAGTTAATCTGTGGTACTGGGACAGGAATTTGTATCTCAGGAAACTGAGGAAAGAAAATTCTGGTCATATGTTGTGTTTTCCTTCTGTTTTGTTTCAGCTGCTTTTGTTATGGACTGTGTAGTTATTCCCAATGCAAATACTCCAACTGGGGTACAGAAACAATTTCACAACATACTTTCTTGCTGTGGTTGGTGCATAAGAATATCACAGGTAATACATTCATGTGAAAACTCCAGCAGAGACTGGTCAAAACCTTCAGTGCTTTAGAATTAGAGGCAGAACAGGAGAGGAGGATCCATATCCATCCCTGCTGTAACTGGAGCACACGAGGGGTCACAGTTCTGATGTGGGCACTTGTCTGTGGAGAGTTCAGGTGCTCAGTAAATCTTAGATCAACATTAAAGTTGAGCAGAAAAACAAAGATAAGGAAAATAAATGTCTTTTAAGCCACTAGAGGAGAGTTCAGAAAGTGACACATTTCTTTTAACAGTAGATAAATTTTAAATTGAATAACTGAGGGCTTCGTATATGATATTTAACAATAAAAGCAACAATACACAAATACCACCTATAATTACTGTCTTCTACCTATGCTGAAAAACTTGGGCATCTTTCTGTAAGGCATCAGAAAAGTCTCATGGATTTGGGAGGAGGAAGAGCAGTGCACAGAGAAAGGCAGTTCTATTTTTGCTTTATTTTTTTTTGTATTCTTGACTCTTCTGAGTTGTATAATTAATAAGTTAATACTTCCTTCTTCATTTGGCTGTCTTGCAAAGGATGCTGTAGAATATCTTTCAGAATGGCTTTTCAAGAAGAATATAAACAGCTAAATCAGGACTGTTTTGCTTGTTATTAAGGTTTGAGTAGCGGATGTTAAGTTATGCAGAGCAATTTAAGTTCCAGAACATCATTAATGAGATTGCCCTGGTGCAGATCAGAGTATACAGAATGCAGAGATACTTCTTTTTATCTTAGAAAAAAATGAGGAGCTGGAAATGGTTTCTCTGCTGTATTATGTTTTATGCTGCTTAATCCAAATTCAATTTTAACTGCAAGTTTTGCTTGTTTGGTTTTTTTTTTTTCCAATTCAAAAAGCCTATATATTGTCTGAGGAGCTGGAGCTTGGGAGACAAATTAAAAGCTGAACAATGGTCAGAATGTGTTTGTTGGTAACTGGAATAATACTCTCTTCCATTGTGACCAAGTAAATCACAAGGGGGAAATAGAGAATTAGAGGATCTCGTTGCTGTATTCTGGCAAATTAAAAAAAAAAAGCCCAAACCCACTGACTGGTAGCAATCTGAGGAATCACTGAGGAATTCCATGTCAGCTGATGGGACTGAGGGATGCTGGCAGTGAGCCATCTGATGGCAGTCCATTTCCAGAGGACACACAAGGCTTATTCATGACTTCATTTTTTTGTCTTTATCAGTTGGTTTGCTGTTTGTGTTGTCAATATGAGTATGACTGCTCAAGTCCCTGCTGTTTGGAGATGGTGATCCCATCTCTGTCAAATGAGAGTTATCTGCAGTGTTGGAACCTGCCTTTGAACACTGTGCACAAGAGAGAGCAGCAGCCAGTGCCTCCACTTAAGGGGAGAGAGCTCACAAACAGTAACTGCTGAACACAGCCTGGCCATGCCCATGTGTCCCTGGAAGGACCCAGCTGTCCCTG
>NW_020884906.1:1062285-1074744 GCF_003945725.1 Corapipo altera
CAGCCTGGCCATGCCCATGTGTCCCTGGAAGGACCCAGCTGTCCCTGCAGCCTGGCCATGCCCATGTGTCCCTGGAAGGACCCAGCTGTCCCTCAGCATTGCTCTGAGTGGGCCACAGTGTACCCCTGCCAGCTGCAATGGCCTGCAGGAGTCAGGGCCTCAGGATGCAGGAGGGCTTCAAAAGAGGGGATGGGGGAAAGGTGACTTGCTGTGATGGACAGTTCTGTTGTTTTAATGTGCCCCCTTCTCCCAAGTAACAAAATCTCCAGTTATCCAAAACCCCACAGATTTTTGTCATTAAGCCTGGCTACTTTCCATGCAGAGGTTCTGGGGTTTTACTGAATTCCACTGCAGTTATGTTTAAAAATGGTAATGGTACTTTGTGATAGTGGTGCAGCTAATCCAGTGTTTTGAGAGGAGGAGAGTACTAAAACTCCTCAGTTAATGCCTGGAACCATAGGAGTAACAGTGGGAGAAACATCTTACTGTGTTCAAAGATTGCATGAAATTGGAGCATAATCAAACACAGAAGCTGATGGCTTTTCAAGGAGAAATTCTTATTTATATTTTTCAGTACCACCAAAGGAGACGTAATTTGCTACTATGGAAACAAAGGAGAACCAGAACCTGTTTTCCTAAATGCTGGTAGGTTTTCTTCAGAAAGGTCTGAATATTACCTTTTCTTATGTAGCTCTGTATTGTTCTAGTTGTTTAGCTATTTAAGCATTGTCCTCACTGACTTTTCCTTCACATTCTTTAAAAAAATATTATTAAATGTCTTTGAATTCATTTAAGTATTTACTAATAAATTACTATATAGAATCAATAGTTCATTAAAAGTTCTGTCCGTGTCAGTGTACCCACCTGTACTGCAATTAGTGGGATGCTCCTTTGGTGACTGTGCCTGAAGGACAGAAGCCTGTTTTGAGGAATGGAATTTTCAAAGGATTTGACCCTAAATCCCTTACCCAGCATGTGTGTTTATGGCATACCTGCAGGTAAAGGTTAGGGGGAACACTTATATTTTATGAACGTTTTTGAAATCTGTAATGACAACTGAAATCACCAGAAAACACTTTCCATTGAATTTGGTTTTGTGTGTGTGTGTAGGAATATATGGATTGAGTAATTCTTTGTTGGATACACCATGGAAGAAGCTTCAATATGGGAAGCAGCTTTTCACAGAAGTGGTGAAGAGAAGTCAAGACCTTACCAAAGAAGACTTGGTGAAGGAGCTTCTTACAGTGATGAATAATCAGGAGCCGTAAGAACATGATGGCTGGTGTTCACTGAAAATGCAACATGACTCCTTTAAAAATTGCATATAGAAACTGTTTTGGCAGAGAAAAAGCTTTAGCCATATATTAATTGACTAAAGCTGGGTAATGAAGGGCAAAAGTAGTGTTCTTTCTCTCCACAGAGACTGACTTTCAACAGTATTGATTTTTAAGGAAGAGACACAGTAAACGTTACTACTGCAGTCTTAGTACTCCTCAACTGTACACTGGTTTTTCTGTGCCCTTCTCTTTTAAAGATTGCATTTCCCTTAGTAAGGGCAATGAGTGCAGGACTGTAAGTTGCTTGCTGTAAGCTTTTTGGAGGCTCGGGTAAGGTTCAGTTTGTTCCTGCACACAGAGAAAGCCCTTATTTACACAGAATCATAGAACAGGTTGGGTTGGAAGGGACCTTCAAGATCATCTCATTCCAACCCCCTGCCATGGGCAGGGACACCTTCCACTAGCCCAGGTTGCTCCAAGCCCTGTCCAGCCTGGCTTTGGACACTTCCAGGGATGGAGCAGCCACAGCTGGTTTTGTCCTTTACTCCCTCTCTTCTGCTTCAGCCCTGCCTTTGACTGTGATATCAGGGATGTCCTGCAACTCCTTCCAGTTTAAGAGGGATGAATGTCTTAATACAGGAGAATTTTTAAATCTCTTTAACTCCTTTACTCCTTTTTTCAGTCAGTTACCAGACCCTGCAATTGAGGACCAAGGGAAGGAATATATCCGTCCTGTCCTCAGCAAGTACGCAGCTGTGTGTGTCCGCTGCCCAGGCTATGGAACAAGGTAAAAGAATTCCCAGTGCAGCAGCAGATCTGAGCACTTTGATCTTATCAAAGATACTGCAGAACGTTTCTGCTCCACGAGCAGGAATCGTGTCATCTGCAGAGCTAAATCAGAGTTCTTCAGGCACGGCATTGTCAAATGGATCTGCCACAGTCGTGCATTAAATACCTTTGCTCTTGTTCAAAAGAACATGTATTTCTACTTCTCCCCTAACTAATGCTTCTCCCCTAACTGCTGCTTTTACTGAGATATTCTCACTTTCTGCTCAGACTGTTCTACCAAGAACAACAGAGTAATGCAATGCACCTTGCATTTAATCCGTGTGAGACAAAATTACAGGTGAACCCTGTTGCTGGGAATTCCTACTCTAAAAGTTTGCCAGATTGGTCTCTGGCATAGTCAGGCATGGTATTTCCACTGCAGAGATGTGAGTTGATAAGCTGACAGTGCTCAGTGCTGGAAGCATTTTAAGTTGGGATTCTAAGAAAGAGATACTCAGTTTTTGAAGTGGTTTCTATAAAATATATTAGAAGAACATTTTAAATATAGGCTAATGAAAACTTAACTTGATAAAGAAACATCTTCCTCCTCTTGCTTCACAGATTGGAGTCCAGCTATTTCAAAAGAAACAGGAATAACTTGGCAGAAGTACTGACCTTTCACTGGTGAATTAGCACTATATGTCAAGTCTTCCCTACTGCTGTAATTGTGTGCTCACACTTATCTTTCCCTTAGCAACAGAGTTTAGTGGATACAGATGTTAACTGGGCCTCACGAGATTCTCCTAAGGAAATTAAGCACTTTTTATGTGAGTGAACAACTGTGAAGTGACTTGGGGAAGGCCACATCAGGATGGTGGAAAATTCCTGCTGTCAGTGATCCCTCTGTGGCACAGTGTCCATGGAGCAATGACAGCTTCCACAAGGCAGAGTGGCAGCGATGCATGACCCAAATCTGCTTTTCATGAAAACAGATTCCCCCTTTGGAAGGTTCCTAGAGAGAAAGAACTTTTTCTGTGTTCATATATCAGTGTCCTGTGATAATAATTAACTGTGTCTAAATCTCAGTGGACAATTGCTTTGAAAGAGATGAATGAAGAGAGTTCTGTTGATAGGATAAATAACCCTTCAGGGTACGTGTAGGCTGTGAAGAACAACTTAGTTTTATGCTGCTTCTTTCTGAGTGGAACACTTTGCACTAAGTGTGACTTTCCATCACACTCTGCAATGAGCAGCTCTGTGTGTGAGCTGCTGCCAGAGCAGCAGGGACTCAGAGCAGTGCAGTGACAGACAAACGGACTGAAAACGCCCATTTGAACCTGCCAGGGCCATTCCTGCCCTGCTAACGTGGGGATGATGTGGGCAGGGGGAAAAAAAAAAAAAAGAGTTAAAACACTGGGGAGTGAGGGCTGGCAGCCTGGCAGTGGGTGTAGTGGGCCCCAGGCTGAGCCTGTCCCTGTGTTGCAGGACAAACACCGTGGTGCTCATCGACGCCCAGGGCCGCGTGACGTTCACCGAGCGCAACATGATCGACGCCGACCTCGACCAGTGGCAAACGAGCACCTACGAATTCCAGCTGCACTGCTGACAACCACCCACCTGAATGGTTTGTAATAACAGCAGGGACAGAACAAGCCATTAAGCTCTAGTAAATGTTTTGTGCCAGCCTCCACAAGCTAAAAATAGCAAGGCCAGCAAAAGTTTAAATAAACCGGTAGCACACCCGGATCAGGCTCTCAAAGTCTTTGGATAGAACCAGATGAAAACACTGGGTTTACATTAAGTAGCAACTTACAATCAGAAATATTTTTTAATATCACCCTGCCTTCAGGACGAGGCCATCTTTGCCCAGGACAAAGTCATTGCTTTTTGTGTGGGGTATTTTAAAGATGCTTTAAATAGACTTAAACATGTTTTCAGTTCTGAGGGGGGGGGAAACATTTGCTGCTTTTATTGTTAATATATGAAGGTTTTACCAAACTTTGCTTTTCCTTCAACATATGCTGTTAAGATTGTCCAGCTGATGCCAGTGTGCATTAAATGAATGTATGTTCTCCTGGGAGCATTAAGTGCTTTAGTCCCATGTCAGCCTCTCAGCAGTGCCATGGTGCACTGTTCTGCCTGGGGAGGGCAGAGCAGGGGGATTCTTTACATTTGTTTTCCTCTAGATAGTACAGCAATATATCTTATTTCTAAAACTTGGTCTAAGGGTAGGTAGGAAGTTTTGCTCAGTCTCTGTTCACTTTTACTGAAAGAATCACGGGAGCAGACTTGCCTACCTTTGACAGGAATAAAACTATTGGTGTTGTGACATCTTGTTTCCTGATAGTCTAACTAGCAATATTGATTTTGATATTTTCTTCCCCAGCAGGCAGGTAAGGAAGCAAATAGAAGCTGAATATGAGGTTTACATATATCAGCTGTTTTGTACATATGCAATTTTGGCTTCAATATTGGTATAATATGTTAAAACCTGGAGTGACTGATCATAGATTTTTAGTAAAAATAGCTGTTTGTTGTAAGGTGACATTATTGCACTCTTATATTGCTGAAAAAGTTGGGTATTAAGATGTACTTCCTATGTTCTAACACCTGTGAATTAAAAAGCTATTTAAATGCATGCTTTTTTCAATTATTCAGTGCCAGGGTAGGTAATGGAAGATTCTAACTAATATCAGGATATTTGAAAACCCTAAGTTATTTTGCTGCTACTGGTGTTCTGACTTATTTTGAATACTGAGTATTAAGCTAGTGGTGGGTCACTGCTATTTTTTTCCCCTCTAGATATGCTGACTGTATTCTTTCCACATGCCTCTGATTTTAACTAATTATTTCAAAGTAGCAAGATTTCTGATCCTCTCTCCAAGGTGTGCAGTTGTGCTGCTGTGTGTTCCATTCTCCCTGAGTGTGTGGAGCCAGCAGCAAGTGAGATTTGCCATTGAGGTGAAGCACTGTGAATCCCAGGTTTTTAACTGCCAGGAGATGCTAAAGCAGCATTTAGTCAATTCTTTCCTTTCTATTTGCATATTTAAGTAGCTTCTAGATACCAGGACTGCTTGTAGAACTAGTCCCAGGCTGTTGCTGCAGTGCTGTAGAAGTGGCTCTTTGAGCACCTTGATTGCAGGATGATCAGTGGGTTTGGGATGGGTTGTACCTGGTTTCCAGCTCAGAGCCTCCCACACTGTCCTTCTGAGCTGCAGGAAAGGATTAGCCCTTTCCTATTTTCTGATCACTGTTTAAACCACATATTTGTATGGATAAAAATGCTATTTTTAGATGCAAGGAAGTAGCTGTAGCTGTCTTAAGTCTGAGTTTGACAAATGCACATTTTAAAACAAAGCTCTGCCTCAGTGGCTTGCTCTGAGAGTTTCCATAGCAAACTCTTTTATGGCTTAAGAACAAAATCACCAGCGGATATCTGAACAAGAAATTCTCTTTGAAGACATTATCTTAAAGGCAAGCACAATGCTTGCATGTAATTTCATGCTAAAAGTATTTATAAACCTTAGTTTTTATAGCAGTCCTGTAATAATGAAAATTTATTCTCATCTTTTACTTACAGCTAAAAAAAGACAAATCAGAGCTCAGATGTAAAAACATTGTAATCACAAATTCTGCTTTGCTTGAATCAAAATTCTAAATCTGGGATTTGCTTTTTCTGACAATTAAACCATAAAGAGCACAAACCTCTGATGTTATTTTTTATCATGTCAGAATAGTTAATGAGGTGAGCATGTGAGAGTTGTTATTGGCTTCAGTGGAAGCAGGATCAGGAGTACAGTGCAGGGATCAGCAAGTGGTGCTTGTCCATAGAAATGGTCAGGTGTTTGTGAAGTGCATCATCTACTCTGTGCAAATCATAGTTGCAATGAATCCACTGGAAAAAATCAACTGTAGCTAAAGTTAACAAAGAAAGTGTTTTATTTTTGTAAAAGTATTTTTAATAACAAAAGGGAATTTTAAATATCAGTTTTAAGGGATATAAAGGAAAAAGTGTATATAGGAAAAATTTCATTGCATTTTAGTAAGTTTGCTTATACATATCATCTCTTCAAAGTCATAAATTTGCAAGAGATTTTTGTTTCTATTGGAATGGTAGTAGAAGACATTTTAAAATATCTGTAAAAACTCAATTGTGTTTTTTTGCCTCAAGTTGTGTCATAATTGTTGTTTATATGTTTGTTCAAAACTAGAACCAGAATAAAGTCAGTCTGGAGACCAGTCTCTGTCGACATTAATAGATCACTTGCACATCTGTTTCTGTTGGTTTGCCTGTCAGTTGGTGTGTCAAGATGAAGTAAAATCTTTCAGGAGGTATTAGCAATGAAAGAGCTGTAAGTTAAGTCTGTTTCTGGTACTTAATTCCTCTTTAAGTGCTGTATTTTTCTGGGGTTTCTATATTGTGCTGTGTGCGCTGGGTTTTTAGTTCTAAGCTGTTGTGTGGTTGTCTTATCCAGGTAAGAAACTGGAAAATATTTGAAATGAAGGAAAGAGCAAAACTAGTGATCCCATAGGGAAAAGTGGAGCCTCACAAAATGCTACTGAGGGACAGGAATCCAGGTTCACTGTGGGAAAAGTTTGGATCCTGGGCAGACCTGAGACTCTTGTTACACTGAGCTGACAGGACCTTCATGTCCTGCCATCCTGGACACTGGAGGTGGAATTGTCCCAACTCCCTGGGAGTGGCTTGATAAAATACACTGAACAGACCAGAGAACGAGTTGGGCCTCAAACAAAACCAAAAATATTGATAAGGCTTGGAACACTGGTTTCATAATATCATAAGGAAATAAGTAATTTCAAAATGAATCTATGAAATACTAAGCAAAATAAGGCAATAATTAAAGCATCTTACATTTCAGATTTGGCCTGTAGAACTTAATGCACATTTATGGCTTAGCAAGCATCCCTATTTATATGGAATATTAACTTCTAGGAATTAGTTTTATATCAGATTCATGTAATTGAATGTTGCTGATGTTCTTCATCTGATTCATTTTTTGCAGAGAAGTCTTATTGATAACTTCTGAGGATCTAGGAAATAGTCTTGGCTTGGTGAAAATAGAATCTGTGTGGTAATCAGCTGGAAAGGCATAAGCTGTGAGAATTACAAAATCCATCAGCATGACTCATACTGGGAAATGTAGGTTAAGGTGAACAGAGTGAAGAAATATTGAATATAAAATATATATATAAATAATTTATCTGTAACATCCTATTTCAAGAACTTAGAAACTGAATGAGTAAAACAGTATCATGTTAACACACTCAAATTTACCATATCTTTTCAAATAGAAGACGTAAGGATGAACTTATGATCACAGATGAGGGAGAAAGGTAATAATGAATGTAAACTTTTATATAAGTGGGATAGCCCAAAATTACAATCCATTTAAGTCATATGCAACGTGAATGGTAAAAAAAGCAATTTCTCTGCTGATTCACATTAAATTTTTGTGTGTTTGTACTAGAAAGATAAATGGAGAAAAACAAATGAAAGCTAAAACCACATCAGAAGCTGGAGAAAGGAAGGGGAGGAGAAGCCACATATAATTTAGCAGAGAACACACAGTGATGTTCTGTTTTATGAGCTTGTTCTTTTGGAGGCCTCTGAGAATGGCAGTGCCAGCTGATGCACTCGGTGCCTGACGTGCTTCCCTCGGGTGCTGGAGGAAGTGTTTTCCAGGAAGTGTTTTCCATGGATATCTCACCTGCCACCCCAGTCCTTGCAGGCACAGAGCCAGCCTGGGGCTGTGACTCACCAGACTGTGCAAACACAGTGATCTCTTCTGGTCGCTGGAGAAAACCACATGTAATAGGTTTGTGGCCAAAGTAAACTAGAACACCACATCACTTTTCAGACAGGAATTGAGATATATTAAATAATAAACTGGAGGATATGTGGAGCCAGTAGTGTCTCTTCTTGTGGTACAGGATTATAATTAGTATTCAGTGGTTGAGGTTTTGCCTCTGTTAAAGGAATGTACTCTCTCAAGAAAAAGGTGAATGAGAAAGCCAGTTTTTTTCTCTCCCTGTACTAGCTCTGCTCTGAATAACCACAGAGCCTGGTCTTAGTCAGCTGCATTCTCCACCTCCTGTTTGTCACTGGAATGACTGGGATTTAGAGAGGAATTAACTGTCCTTTCAGTCAGAAATGGGTCTGCATTAGCACCTCGGTTGGACTGGCAGTGCCCTTACCTGGTGTCTCTGACAGTCCCTCTGGCCTGTGCTTTAGTTCACCTTTCAAGGCAGCCTCAGGTCACAGGGGCCAGGCTGCTTTCAGAAGGAACAGATCTGGTAGGTGTGCTTGAGGAATGCACAAAGTGTTGTCCCACAGGTAACAGGTTTAACCTGAAGCAAAATTGTCTGAAATGTGCCTTGCAGGGAGACAATGTACCAACTGTTTTGCTGCACGGATCTGCTGGTGTTGCTCTGCTGGACCTTGTGATAGATGTGTTGTATCAGTATCCTCACAACACGGCAGCTGCAAATTTTTCTGTTTTCTTCAGCAATATATTGTGCCAGTCAAGTCTGAGTTCTGTCTTGGTATAATATGCATGAGTTTAGACTGGCAAAGCAATCCCAGAATGGCAGTTACATAAAAACAACCCTACCAGCATGACTGTGCTTTCAGAACCAAAACTTACTTGGCCTCTGTTGGGGAAAACAAAGGTACTGACATTTATGGTTTTGCTCATATATGTGCAACTACAGCTGGACTTTTGACAGGCAAAGACTGTGCTCCTGATTCATGTCTGTGCTGCCAGCAGGACAGAGACTAGGCCAGGCTGAGGAATTGGAGCAACAGTTTCTTAGCTGTCGTTCACCCAAAGTGTGTACAACAAAGTGTGCTTTGTTACCACAGGTCTGAATTAGAAGCATCCTGATGTGTGTAATGACTCAGAAGCAAAACTGCCACACAACAGAGGTTGAGAAGCCAGAATGTCTGAGGTAGCTGTCAGTGGAACACTACTACAGCTCTTGTAAAGTAACTGACTTACAGGGTTAGTTTAACTGGTAGAGATGCACAGTATGAAAGCAGCACAAGGCTGGCTCAGAGGGTTTTGTGTTAAGTTTATCTTTACAAATGACAGATATATATTGCCTATTTCAGAAAAGTGCTCTGAACTATTTGGATGACAAGGCCTATGGAAAGCAAAGTATGAAGACCGGTGTTCTGTCCCACATGGATGTTATTTAATTTTTTCTTTGATATTCCCCATAGATAAATAGAGTGTATTTAGGAATGCAGGATTTTCAGCCCTAGGACCAAGTTTGTTCTCTGTATGAAGAACAAGCAAGGGGAGCCTTGATGGCTGCAGGATAGCACCAGCCCAGGTCCAGGTGGCAATTGCATCGAATTTTATTTCTGAGTGGTTTGTGCAGTCCAGTTTCTAATGTGAAGGTCACTTGGTTACTTAAAAAAGGGCATCTTTTTTAAAAAAATGGCCAGACTTGCATGTAAAGCTGTTACTTTTCATTTGACCTCTTAAGTCAGCATACCCCACTTTAAGCAGTAGTGTCTTTAGAAGAGTGTCTGCCCTTACTGGGCAAAATGCTACCAGCAGTGTGAAACTTTGGAGAACCAGTTGGCTGACGTTTTTCCAACAGGAAAATCAGAAGTTAGATATGCTTCTGTAGACAACACAGTTTAGTTTAAGATGAATCTGTGTGGATGGCAAGAGCAAGATTAGTAATTCTGTGGTACTGTTGAGCCAAAGGATGTGTCTACTTTGATTATTTTTCGTAGCAATCAGCCACCTCTTTTGATATCAGAGAACTGATCTGAGATTGCTCACAGGGTCCTTTTGATGACTTCCCATGGCTGTGAGGTGAGGGCTGACAGAGGTTAGGTGAGGAGAGCAGATTTCAGCAAAAAGTGGAACACTAAGACATGTAATCCATGCAGCTACCAGTTTGCCAGTGCCAAAAAAAACCATAAAAAGCTGCAATGCAGCTTATTTTACTGAAATAAAAGTAATGCAGGCTGAGCAAGACTTCTCTTTCACTGTGGGAATGGCACAGTATGTGCTGCAGTTACTGACACTGGAAGTAAAAATATGAAAAAGCCACTGGCTCCACCTAATTTTCATTCCAATGAATGCAGCCTGGTAACTTTATTGGGAAGCTCATAGTTTTTGCTTTATAGCCTTGACTTCTGTATTTTGTGTTGGCAGCAGTAGTTTCTGTCCAGCCTTTTGATATCTTGTGTGTGAAAATCTCTTTGTCATTAGGAACTTCTTTTTGCTGCTGATAATTTTACTTCATGATATCATGGTACATTCTGATTGCACTGTGCAGGTGGACCTGTGCACTTCTGGTTCAAAAGTGGAAGACACTTCTAATTCAAAATTGGAAGTTTCATATTCATGTTTGAAAAGTCCAGGTGATGAAAATTTTCAGGTGAATTTGCCCCTTATTAGACATAGCAGATCAGATATAATTCTCCAGAGGTCACATAGGCCTTGGGGGTAAAAAATTACCCATGATTTGAGCATTGTTTGGATGAAAACATTGTTTTGCTAATGGATTGTTATTCTTTTGTTCATAATAAATTAGAAGTATATTTCCCTGTAGTGTCTGTGTCTTAAAGAATCACTTGTTGCATAGTTGCTTTAGGCCACAGTATTATGATTCTCTGAGAACAGATGCACAGTGGAAAAACTGACTCTGGTTATATTTTCACTTTCAAAGCACTGCAGGCATTTTAATTCTCCCAACTCTGTGCAAAAATCTGTGTGTGTCTCTTCTGGTTCTAACTGAAACATGGCTGTTTATGTGCATATGAAGAATTTAACCTGTTTTCTAACTGTGTGATCTTCCTAGTGCAGTAGTTCAGTTATACAGTCACATAAATGGGATGCACATGAGTCACAGTACTTGCATTTTCACAGACCCTGTGAGAGGGACAATCTTCTGTCACAATGTTAGTGATGGGAGGTGACCTGACACAGCAAATGCCAGCATCAACTTCAACTCTGTGCTTAATCATGAGGGGTTTTTTCCCCCAGCTTTGACAAGTTGAAGTGTGATGTAAGTGGCTGTTTTGCAAACCGTGGGTGTTTATTAATACACGTTCTGAAGTGGTTTAACATTAATAAAAGCAGACGTAATTTAAAAGTCACTAAAATGATGGTTTGAGTGCAGAAGCCTGTTATAAGGAATTAAAATTAGAAAATGCTGTTGGTCGAAACTGCTTTCAGGTTTTCAGGGCAGCTTGCAAAGATTTCAAGCAATTTCAGTACTTGTTCATTATGTGTTGATACAGTACCATGACATTACATCTGAATTATCACCCCCTCATTAGATGTGTTGGTCCAGTCAGACAAAAAGACGAAAGGCCTAGCTGGGGTCTTCAAAGTACAATTTAAAATTTTTCTTAAAATATTACTGTTATCTTTCATAGCAGGATTTGGGGACCTCAAAGACATGAGATCAGTGAAATATTAGAAAAATATTCTCGTGTCCTGAAAATACATATGGAAGCAAACAAAACCATTTTTCACAGTTAAATGTTATTATACTGTTGGTGATGAAACCAGTCTGTGTTATGGCGATGTTTTCTATCTCACGTTGATTTCAAATCAGTATAACAGTGAAGGGAAAAAGAGGCAACCCTATAATTAGGTGTATGAATAAATGCTCTCTATAGCTCTTTATGTTTTTTGGGGGAAACAAATTATAAAGTAACAGAGCAAATTAGCAGCTGTTCATTAGCACTTTAGAAGTGATTTTACATAAATTCTGTAAGACTTTCTGTAATTATCTAGGAATTCTGTCTAAACACTGCAAACAGATCGGTGGCTTGTTCTGCGAACTGCTTGGTACCTATGGCACGGAAAACGACCCTACTTTGATTTACCCTTTTTAGGTAAACCCGTCTTGAAGCAGCAACGCTGCAGTTGTGCTGCTTAAAGATACAAAAGCGGTGTTTGTAGGAAGCGGTGTCTTCTCTGGCGGTTCGTGCGGTGGAACAGCCCCGCGCGGCCCCTCAGCGCCCCCGGCCCACACAAAGGGCCCGCCCGCCCCGCCATGGCCCGCGCGTGGGGGCGGGCGCCTCCCGCGCCCCCATTGGTGGAGCGAGTTGACAGGCACGTGAGCGCACCAATGGCTGTCGAGAGTTCAAAGCCGTGCCAGCGGGAGCGGCGGACGCGATTGGCTGGGTGCGCGCGGGGCCCCGCCCGCGGGGAGCGGAGGGGCCCAGAGCAGGCGTTTAAAGATGGCGGCGGCGGCGGCGCCGAGAGGGGCACGGTGGTCGTGAGGCGGCCGCGCTCGGCCTCGCTCGCAGCCCCGGCGCAGGAGCGGCGGCGCCACCGGGGATGGCTCAGGTGGGTGCGGGCCCCGCGGGGCGACGGGCAGGGCGGGCCCGCGCGGACACCGGCCCCTCCGCCCCACA
>NW_020884906.1:1075144-1117028 GCF_003945725.1 Corapipo altera
CGAAACGATCCCCACTAAGACAAGCCCGAATCCCCGAGCCCCCCCACCCCAGCGCTGAGGCGGGGAGGCGCTGCCCTGCCCGGCGGGTGTTGCTGTGCCGCGCTTTCCCCCGCTCCGGCCGGGGCGTCCTGCCCTCAGAGCTGCGGTTGTGTTTTGGTTTGTTTCGGGCTTGTCTTAGTGGGGATCGTTTCGTTTGTTTGTGTGTTTGTCTCCCGTTGCCCCCAACCACGTCCCCGCTGCCCGGCCGTGGGGTAGCGCTGGGGATGGTGGAGAGGAGGGGAACGCCTTGTCAGTGCCGCCCTGCCCGGGGTGATGGAGCGGCGGGTCCTGCCCCGTGTCCCCCGGACCGCTCGGGGGTGACCCGAGGGACGGGGAGATGTCGCCGGACACACCCTCTGTACAGGGGAGAGGAGCTGTGTCTCCTCCGGGCCGAAGTGAGGAAGAAAAGGCACTTTTTCTTTGGTTGTGGTGCGTTGAAGATAAGGTGCTGTGTCTGTAACTCTCAGGATCCCTATTCGAATGTTCCTTCTATTAATAGTAAATTATCTTGTTCACTCTCTGCAAGGTTAATTCTCCCAGTTTTCTTTTTTTTCTTTGGCAGGAAACTGTTCGTTCTTTTGTATTTCTTTTCCCTAGGCTTCGGGTTTATCTGTAAAGTTTGTTTGCCCACCCAACATCCAAGCGTTGCTTCCTGGTAAACTGGGGTTGAATGAACCCATTCCGCTTCTTGACTCCTGTGTAGGCTCTGAGTTACAGGTCTTGGAATTACATCTTTAATTTTTCTTTTACAAGTTGAGAAGTTGTCTCTTCTATTTAGGTAATGAAACTTAAGGGTTCCTGTTTTTAATTCTGTTGGGTTGCTAGTTCTTTCAGTTATCAGGGTTGTTTTTGCATTTTTAGAGAAAGAGAAAGGAATTTGGTTCTTTGTGTCTGTTATTTTTCTTTACAAGTAAGAAGCTTATGTGTGATGTGAAAGGAATATTTTTCCTCTTTCCTAGACTCGGATTTTTGCCTTTTCTTAAATTTAATTTCCTGTTTTACACAATTAACAAAACTATCTAAACCTTACCAGAAAACCGATCAAGCTATAAAAGCAGCTGTTGTTTTTTCATTTCTGAGGATGCCTTTCTGAAATCATGTGTTCTGTTTGTTCTGAAATGGGATGAAGTGTTAGGAACTTGAGAAGTTCTTGAGTCTTGTATGTATTTGCCACTGATAATGCTGTTGTTGGCCCTGGCTGCATTTTCTTAAACTTCCTTGATGACTGACTTACACAAAGTGGTTGTTTCCTTCAGAATCTCTTTACCCTAAAGCTGATAATGGGGAGAGAAACAAGAGAGCAAGTATGGAGTAATTAACATACAGAATGTTTTTTCCTTTGGCATTTCCTGTTCTGCTTTAAAGAAGGTAAATTCAGTCTCTTTGGGGTTTGTTTGGGGTTTTTTAGCAGGGATAATAAATAGGATTAACTTACTTCTGGAACTGTATGTGTCAAAAAGATACAACGGGTATAATAAAAGAAGGTGAATGACTGAGTGAGAAGTTACTCTGACAGGGGTTAGTAAGTGTGATTCAGCTCCATTTGGGGCCAGAGGATGAGGAGGATGACTTTGTATGTGGGTAGCAAATCAGGAGAGTTTGCTCTGGGCCACTCCTCCTTTTGGGTCCACTGAGTGTGAAGTAAGCAGTTTGTGACACAGAATCCAGTTTCTTTTTAAAAGTGACTTTTTGAGGAGAGAATCTGTGGAATGCTGTTCCTTGTTGTGGCTACAGGTATCTGTGAAAAACATGTTCTTTGTGAAGCTCCCTTCTAGATGCCGACCTGCTGTCCAGGGAAGGGAGTCCTTTGAGTTTAGGTGGTGCTGGTTACAAATTCTAAGATTCTAGTTTTTTCCTACCTTGAAAAAAGATACCCTTTTCTCTGTGTACTTCTCTCCTGTCTGGTTGTGGAACTTACTAAACAAAGAAGCAGTTTGTTATTTTTCTTTTCTGCTTTCAAAGGGCATCTGTAAGACGACCGAGCCAAGACTTGCATTTGCTGGGGCCTGTGCAGTTCACAGTTCCTTTTGGGAGTCCCCATTATCTGTATCGCTGAATTTACTTTGTGACACGAGACTTTTTTAAGTGACCTGCTCACATCAGTTAAAGGTGTGAGATTTGCACGTGTTGATCTGCAGGTGGTGAGCTGTGCTTCGTGTGCGTGGTGAGCTGTGCTTCGTGTTTGCCGCAGATCATCCAGAGCACCTTCAGTGTTTTGTGCTGCCTGGGGCAGCTCTCAGAGCTGTTCCATATCTTTGGAAGGAGTCCTTATGGAAACTGTTGATGGAACTTGGTGGAGCCTTGGAGAATAAAATATTATTTCATGACAATGAAGGATGGCAGTATGCAAACTGACTTAGGTCACACTGTAACCCAGTATGCTAAGCCAGGTTTTGTATGTGCCAGTTGTGTTCTTTTGATCTAAGGTCTGTTTGGCTGTTTGTAACCTACCAGCTTATCCAACTCATCCTTTCAGGTTTCATCCCTTCTGTCTGTCTTTGAAATACCTGATAGCTCAGGGAAAATCCTTACTGGTTTTGTTGTGGGATTTTTTTTCCCAGCCCCTGATATAAAGGGCATATTGTAGTGCCAGTTGGCAGGAAAGTCAGTGGGATTTGGACCTGTGTTACTCTGCTTCTCCCTGGTTTTTTGTACTTTATAGGAAGGCATTGTAGCCCACTGTAACTGTAGAGCTACCAAACTGTTATCTTATCCTGGGGATGTGGCAGGTTTATGGCTAGAAGTGGAAAAGCTCCTTTAAACTCCCCTTGGTTTAGTACTTTTCCTGACCACAGTATCTGTACCAAGTAGTCAACAATCCCTGGCAGTGATTTGGTATTCATCATTCAACTATTCATCATTTCCAGGCCAACAAGAAAGGGAAGAGAACAGGAATTTAATTGTTAACAGTACTTGAAACAGAATAACAAGACATGTTTCCTGCAAAAAGCAGAGGTGTTGTGTCAGTGAACTACCAAACCCAGGCAGGTGAAGTTCTCCCGTTTTGACACTGGTGGTAAGACACCCTTTGGTGCAGGAGCAGGACGTGCTTCAGGGGGTGCAGAGGGCATCCCCAGCATGGCTTGTGCCTTGGCAACATTGGTCTCTCTGCTTGGACCAGGCAGCAACACATGGGAAGGTATCACTCTTTCAGATTCTAGAATGCTGATTTCAGTGCTGCATTTCTGTGTGAATTGCCTGTTTGTTCTTTTCAGGAGTCTTTAGAAGACTCTTAGGGTGGAAAAATTAGATGACTTAGGCATTTAATTTCCAGGAGTTAGTGAACTCATGCTGTGACTTTTTTGATTCTTTTGTTCAGAATTAACAATTAAGACACTAATGATTTACTGTGAAGAACTTTAATCATTTGTCAGTCACTTTTTTTTCTTTTTTAATCTGATGATGAGGAAGGTTATTACAGAATTATATTTCTGGAGGTGTTCTGTATAATGGTAGATGTTTGAGAACTTGCTGAAATAAGAAGGAATTGTTTGCTGCTGGGGTCACTATGTTCATCCTGTAGGATGAATGTACAGAACTGCTTGTCTTACTGGTGAATGAGCCATTTTTCAATCTGAAAAGCAACACGTTTGTATCAGAGAGGGCGGGATTGCTTTAGAGCTCTTATCAAATTGGAACCTTTTTCCTTAGTGACTCTACAATGCATGTCAAGCTCAGCATGTTGAATGTGTCACAACCTTGAGTGTGTTTAAAAAGCGACCACAAAATATGAGCTGCTCTGCTGCCCCAGCAGAACTTGTTTTATTGCCAAATCACTAATGTAAGAGTTTGCTCTGTTGGATATTGTGCTTTCTTCCAGTTTCCAGGTAGGTGGCTTGTGTATGTTGTTGAATTTTAATTGATCCCGTTATAACTTCTTATTCCCAGCTTCCTGCCTTGCCCCAGTTGGTGTTTGGATATTGCTGTTGGTTTGTTCCTCCTGGGCTGGCCTAGAGATACATGAGACAATTATATTTGGTTTCTCCATAAGTCCCTCCTGACAACCCAGACGTTCTGCCCTGCTGCCTTCAGTGTTTCACAGCAACACGAAGGACCTGGAGCTTTCTTCCCACAATACTTGGGTAGACTTTCTCTGCTACTTGGGGATGCTTTGGACAGAGCAGGCTGAGCCAACTGCCTTGGGCAGAGGGACACTGCTTCATTTCTAGCTGCTTGGAAGATTTAAACCTGATTTGGGCTGGCATGGAGGGACTTGGAGAAACCAAAATAAGCAGGTAAGAAATTATGCTTCCTTTCCCCAGGTGCTTGTGGTCCTGCACAGATGACAAAAGTATAGTTGAAGAAGGCATCATAGACATGGTAGAAAGAACTCACTTAATGTAAAAAATAAACAAGCCCTAATCACACACTCCCCATCCCCTGGAAAATTTTCTAGAGCAACTGAATATTTTTTCCAGTTTAAATTACCTAAAACATCGGCTTCTAAATACCTTCCAAAATTGTTTTGAGCTTCAATGGTATGTATCTGGACCTGAATTCCTTGGACATAACAAATAAATAGGTCCCTAGTAGTACAAAATACAAGATCAAATGTCTAATATCTGACTATCTAGAGAGTAATTTTCTGTGAGATTTTAGTAAGTTATGAGATTTCCTGTTAAAACTTCCTGTGAGTTTTCAAAAATACCTAATAACTTAAACTTTGAAAAGCCATGTGTCTTACAGAGCAGAGTTGTTAAAAACCTCTTGGTTTTGCAGATTGTCTTAAACTGTAAGCTAATTATCCTTTCTGCTGTGTGGGTAAGTATGGCTTGAGTGCCAGGTTGTTTTAAATTATGGGAGAACCTCCCCAAAATGCACAGTTTTTAGTCTGTCGTGCTTAATGCCCTGCCTGCTAATCAGGCAGAGATAGTCAACTGATCATAACACGGGGCAGCTGTGTTGGCAAATTCCTGTGCTGGTGTACAGCTCAAGCAGTAAAACCAATGGAATTCCAGCCTCATTCAAAATGGGCTCTGGGTACCCTGCGTTTTTCACTGTAAAAATGTCGCTCTTCTGCTTGAAATTTATCCCAGGAGTTACGTGTTTTCTTTCTGCCTGGGATCATATTTCCATTTTTTTCCTGTGACAAAATTTTTTTTTCTTCTTCTTGTAGGTTGAAAGAAGAAAAGGAGACCTGCTTGTCCAATGAAGATGCAGTCTTAGTCTTCAGCTATTTAAGCTGAATGCATTGTGATTTCCAATAATTGAGACAGTGATTCTGAAAGCTGTCTACATTAATGAAAAGAACAATGTAGTCAGCTTAACTGAATCATCAGTGTTGCATATTGAATAGAACACGATAAACCAATCCCGATGGACTTGTGCATGTTAGGAGTATAGATATAAACATTTATTAAAGCGTTGGTTTGGTTTTTTAAGAGACAGTAGTTTTAAAAATGGAGAACTGTGAAGGTGTACCACCCCTCCCTAAAGAACCCGCGAGGGAAATGAGCGTGGAGAATCAGAGTTGTCCCCCACCTCTGCCGCCCAACGAACAGCCTCCACCACCTCCCCTGCAAACGTCCAGTGACGCAGAGGTAATGGACGTTGGCTCTGGTGGTGATGGACAGTCAGATAGCCCTGCTGGGGACACGCCCGGGCTCGGCAGGACTCAGCTGCTCACCAAGGGATCTGCCTGCTACAAGAGCCGCCTCCTCGTGGACCCCGCCGGCGGCGACCAGAGCCCCAGAACCGCTCGTCACGCCCCGTCGGTCCGCAAGTTCAGCCCAGATCTTAAGCTGCTGAAGGATGTGAAGATTAGTGTTAGCTTTACAGAGAGCTGCAAGAGCAAAGACAGGAAAGTTCTGTACACTGGAGTTGAGCAGGATTATAAGGCAGACGCAGAGTTTGGTGTTAATAATGTCAATGGGGATTTGCATGTTTGTCCTTTCGGTGGTGGTAATGGTAAAGCTGTAGGAATAGGGGGAGACAGTGAGGACAAGAAGGAGGATGAAAATGATATTGATCAGGAAAAGAGAGTGGAATATGCAGTTCTGGATGAGCTAGAAGACTTTACCGACAATTTGATGGAAATAGATGAAGAAGGAGGAGGGTTCACATCTAAAGCAATCGTTCAAAGAGATAAAGTGGATGAAGAAACTTTGAATTTCTCATATGAGGTAAGCAAATCCACAGGTTTTTGGTGGGCAAGAGGTTTCCAAGTGGCTAGGAAAAAATACACAAAGAAACAGTCTCTTCTAGAAGTGTGCAGTATATGAGTCAAAAATGCAGAATTTTCAGAGTCGGAGCTTTGGCTGAAAACTTCTTTAAACTGTTTTGGTTAAACTCTTGAGTTGTGTGGCAGCTTCTGTAGTTTGTTTAAAAATGGCATTTAAAAGTCTTTTCACACAGTTGCAGCTCATTTTATCGTAAAAAATACGACTCTCACAAAAACTTATTTTCTTATTTTTCAGTCTTTTTACTGGAATCATTGGAAGTGTCTAGTTTCTCTATGGAAGTGCATATCAAAAATGTGTACTTACTCTTTGCAAGGGAAAAGGGAGGTTGGTAGACCCAGAAGGATAGTGTCTGATGAAGTCTCTTTCAGGATGACTTTGATAATGATGTGGATGCTCTGCTGGAAGAGGGTCTTCGAGCACCCAAAACAAGGAGACTAGATAATGAGAAATACGGGGGTGAGAGCGATCACCAGTCTGATGGAGAAACGAGTGTGCAGCCAATGATGACCAAAATTAAAACTGTCCTGAAGAGTAAGTTGATGTTCATTAAATAACTGTAATTCTTGTATATGGCTTGTGTCTGTAGAACAAAAGTATACCAGCAAGCAGAGTGTGGGATAGCAATTCTTATGGAATTGTTAATATGTTGGAGAATTTTATTGTTTGGAGGCAGCTTGCTGTGGTGTTTTTCGTGTTCCTAAACAGTGAGGTTGGTTTTTGCTTTTGATCTGTTTTATGTACTAAGAATGCATTTTAGTGTGTGGATTTGTGAAAAAGAATGAAGAATGTTACCTCAGTGGCAGAGAGGTGAACAAGGATGATCTGGGGCTTTTGTCTCCAGTACCATGAATCAGCTGAAGACTTCGTGGTCATTGTGGACTTCTCCCCACTTCAGCAACTTCTGCTGTTGAAATGGCTCCATGTGCAGTCTGTGCAGGCAATACTAGGTTACAAGTAATGACTAGAAAAGTCAGTGGCTTACATTTATCTAATTTCATTGTGTAAAGGTTAGAAAGTACTAATAAAGAAGAGCTGAGAATATGAACCAAGCCAGAAGAATTTACCTGAAAATATTCTGAATTAGCATTAAAATTTGAACACACTCTAGAGGAATACTTTACAGCTTCAGTATGTTTTGAAATAGGAAATCAAATGGTTTTCCCCTCCAAAATTGTGTACTAATGCAGGATTGCCAGGAGGCTTCCAGCAAAGGTGAATGGTCTCTGATTTCTGGTGTACAGAGGAGTGAGACCTTGGCTTACAAAGGAGCTCCTTGCTGGCTGTTTGGATCTGTAGGTCTGGTGGTGACTCAATGCAAATTTATTCCCAGGTGTCAAGTGAAAAATTTTTTAATGGAAAATTCAGTTGTTTCTAAAGCAAATGTGACTTTCCCAGTAAATACAGTGGTGCTTAAATACATAAAAGAGACTAGTGAGAAAATCCAGTGAAGAAACAAACAAAGCAGTCTGTATAAAAATTAGTGCTTCTTTTACCTTTCACTTGAGAACATAATGGAATCTGTAATTTTTCGGGATTTAGTGTGGTTTAGAAGCATATACCTTGTTATTAAAACAACTTCTCTCTACAAAACATCTTTAATCTTGTTGCAGTGCAGTTTTATTCTTTGAGACAGAAAAGGCAATAAATAAAAACCTGGATTCTTGTTCTTTTAAGCAGTCTGTGCAAGTTTAAAGCCATTCTTTGCTTTCAAGGTCGTGGCCGCCCTCCTACAGAGCCTTTGCCAGATGGATGGATCATGACATTCCATAACTCGGGCATTCCTGTATATCTGCACAGAGAATCCAGAGTGGTTACCTGGTCTAGACCTTATTTCTTGGGAACAGGAAGCATAAGGGTGAGAGCTGTCAATTACTTACATACTTACTAAGATTTCAACATTAGATGTGTTCCTGCAAGCAGTTGAATATTTTTCTGCTTTAGTGGGTTTTTTCCCAGTGTTAAAACTAAGGTCCTTGAAAAGTAAACTCTTCTCTTTCTGAAAATTTGATAGGATTTTTCTTAGGTGCTTGGTTTTTCTGTTTGGGCAGTTAGAGAATGAGGTGATCTTGTTTGGTGCCTTTGTTTTTCTAGCATATGGCTGAAAAAGTTTGGGTTTATTCCACCATGCAATATATATGGATCACTTATTTGTAGCTGTAAACTAGTCTGAGCTGTGGCTTATGGTCCACATTTACAGAAGTAAGGATGTGACAGTCATGAACCCAAGGAATCTGCAGAAACTGGATTTAATGCCATGGGCTCATGCCCCAAGAAAGCTGGGTGGATTTTATGAAAGCATGTAGTGTGTGCATGTGACCAGAATGTAGTTTGGATCTAAAGCAGCCAACACTCAGCAGGTTTGTGTCGGGGGTGCACAGTGTCAGGGTACCACAGGAGGGACCCTGTTCAGCTCTGGAGTAGAATGAGGTTGCTGACCAAAGAGAAGCCAGAGCCTGCACTGAGGAAAAGTAACTTCCATCTTAATTGCATCTCTTGGGTTTGATTTTTGCTTTTGCTGACCTTGAGATACTGATACCTTCTGTATTATTTTATATTTGCAGAAACATGATCCTCCCCTTAGTAGCATTCCTTGCTTTCATTACAAAAAAATGAAGGAAAATGAGGAAAGGGAACAAAACAATGACATAACCCCCAATGGGGAGGTATCACCTGTAAAGCATCTAGAGAAATCCTCAGAACTGGACTGCCAAACAGAAGAACCAGATTCCACTGCTGCTGATTCTGGGCCTTTAGATGACAAAGACCCCTCTGGGGGAGATGCAGCACAAGGAGCCTTGGGACAAGTTAAGGCCAAAGTTGAAGTATGTAAAGATGAATCTGTAGGTATGTATGGCAAGTGGAGTCTTTTCTTGCCTGGAGTTGGGGTAATGACATTTGGGAGGCTTTATTCCAGACTTGGCAGCTGAGTGGTATCTTGGCTGAGGTCAGGTGATCAGTTTTCAGGCTGCATGCTCTGAGATCTGGAGAAACACATCCAGTATTTGAAATCAATTTTGATTTTAACAGAAGAGAAATACACAGTGAAGAATTTTGGTGAAGCCTTGAGAGTCCACGTGGAAAGGTTTTACACAAAAAATGTGAACAGTTTGGAAGTTAGTCCTGTAGATTTTATCTCAGTTTAACAGTCAGTTAAGTCAATGGATACATTTGAATTGCTGTTGTCAGGTGTGTTAGTGTGACTTCTTTAACTAGGCTTTTCTAGGCAGCCTCTATGTTGGCTGAATTGTATCTATTTTCAGTATCAGCTCTTTAAGATAAGTGGTGCAGCTAAACTGTATTTCCTTATTTGCACAACTCTATCAAAATAAGTCATGCAGATATAATTGGATGCATATGAAGGGGGTGATGCTTCATTATTTTATTTGTACAAGTCTGATAGCCTCCTTTGCACAAAAAGTTGTCTGAAGAAGTCATGCCAAAATCACTGCCTAACTTACAGAAACTTGGACAGGAAGCTCATGTGCCACTTGCCACATCTGCATACCTCAGGGGCCCATCCATGTAAATTAATGCTCCTCAGAATATTGATATGGATCATAGGCTGCTATTTGTCTTCAGTATTCAAACATAAAACTTGCACTTGACATTACATGTGTCCAGTTCCCTCAGAAAAACATACCAAAAGATTTAAAGAAACCCAAATCACCAGTATTTAGCAGCAAAACTAAAACCAGTGAGCACTTACTTTTGTATGTGAAGTTCACCTCTGTATCTCTTTCTTCAAATAGGATCTGTGAGTGATCAAGCATAAGCATGACTTGCATATGGAGTTCCTTGTGGAAGGAAACAATACCAGCAGCTTGCTTTTGTTTGTTTACATCTGTGGATGCTACTCTTTATTTTTGCTGATTATATCTGCAGAAGTATCCTATAAAGGAGAAGCAGCTGTATTTCAAGGGGGGAGTCTTTCAGTGCTCTGTGTGTGAAATTAATGTGTTGAATTGT
This sequence comes from Corapipo altera, assembly GCF_003945725.1. Lineage (NCBI taxonomy): Eukaryota > Metazoa > Chordata > Aves > Passeriformes > Pipridae > Corapipo > Corapipo altera. The sequence goes on from NW_020884906.1 coordinate 1,085,332, forward strand.
GCTTAGAGGCTGCAGACACTCCTGGAGGTCATGCAGCATCACTGTACAGAGTTTGATGGTTCACTGCTGAATAAATAGGCGGTGATAGCTGGGCTCAGGAAGCTGAGGCTGGAAGCAGAACTGTGCTCACTGTGTGCCTCGCTTCAGGGGCAGGAAGGTGAACAGGTGTTGAAGCAGAACAGTTGCCAGTGTTTGTTACAAACTGGTTTGGGTATTGTGCTAGATAGGGCTTCCTAGAATCTTCAAGCGACAATAAAATGGTCTTTTGTTTTGTTTTCCAGTTTGCACAAATATTTTGCATTTCCAGTAACAGGAAAACTTGTAATTAGTTCTGTTAGTATAAAATAGCATCTTAACCTTTGGCTGCTGCTCTGAGACTGTAATTATAGCGTGTTTGAACAGTGGAAACAGAGAACTTACTGCTTGCTCAGTGGTAAAGAGGAGAGAGTAACTTGCCTGTGTTCCTCAGATCTGGAGGATTTCCGGCGCTACCTGGAGAAGCGCTTTGACTTCGAGCAGGTGACGGTGAAGAAGTTCCGGACGTGGGCGGAGCGGCGCCAGTTCAACCGCGAGATGAAGCGCAAGCAGGCGGAGGCCGAGCGGCCCATCCTGCCTGCCAACCAGAAACTCATCACCCTCTCTGTGCAGGATGCACCTATCAAGAAAGGTTGGCTTATCTGCCTGCAGTTCAGGCATTCTGCCTTCAACACTGACAGCTCGGCTGAAAATAAATCCTCCAATAAGTTCATTTTGTGTTCTTTGATCCATCACGTTACATAGTAAAGGGAGAACATTGTCAAAATGTGCTTCCTATTGAAAAGAATAATTCGTAAATGAAAAGATTTTTATTTAAGGTTACAGTCCTGGTAACTAGTGACTGCCTTCAGCTATACTTACTGTTGGCTGTTGCTGAAAACCCCCCTGCCTTGTCACTCAGTACTACTGCCTTCTCAGTTCTGTACCAGTTCTAGTTGGTCCAGAATTAGAGATTGGTTACAAATACCATATTAATCCAGATTAAAACCTCCTGTTAAAAATACAAATGTGCAGTTGTGTCCTGTGGTGTGAGGAGTGGATATTGTGTCTGACAAGAAGCTGGAGTGTTCCCTTGTGTGTATTGGCTGTGTATCCATAATAGCACATCTGACTGCAGTCTGGTGTTTAAAATGTCCATTAGACCTGTGATTTGGATTCTGGTTTTATTTTGTACATTGTCATGTTTCCGAGTTTGTTCTCTTAGCAGAATTAAAGCTCATGAGTTGCATATTGACCACTGCCTGTTATAGGGAGGTACAGCTGAATTTTCAGTCAATACATTTTTATCTTCAAGTGTAGGTTTAGAACCCCATTGAAACTGTCTGAATTAAAGATGTATTTGCACTTTATCTGTCTGATCCTCACTTTCTCCCCCACATTGTCATAGTGCCTGCTGAGCCAGGGTTTGTGCTCTTGACTAATGATACTGTTGCAGGGGAAAAATCCCATCCAACCAAAAAGTAATCTTTCCAATAAAAAGAGCACAGCCATGGCAAGGGAGCAGTGCCCTGGTCTGTGGCTTGCTGAACAGGGTTTTTGTGTAGGATGGCTGGGGGAAGGGGGAATGATTCTGGTTTGTGGATTTGAAGTCTATGTGCCCGTTGTTGTCTCCTTTCTGATGTGTTTGGAGCAAATTAGAGGATCTCTAATTGATGTTAGCTGCCAAAAACGCTGTGTCTAGAGGTCCAGAGGCCCTGGGACTGCAAACATTGAACAGAATGTTTGACTTGGCTCATAATTAGTGCACTTCTAGTTGTTGATGGAAACATCTCACTCACACCTCAATACTTTGTCAATGAAAATGGCCTGGGAGGTCTTAGTTACCTGCACCAGATTCAACACCAGTGCATTTCACTTATCCCTTGGAGCTCCTAATTTATTTATTGATTTATTTGTAGTAGAAATAGTCTTGTAAAGACTGGAACTACTTAGTTTCTTCCCCTCTCCTTGTCTTTTTTTGCAGAATTTGTCATTAATCCCAATGGGAAGTCTGAAGTTTGCATACTGCATGAATATATGCAACGAGTCCTGAAGGTTCGCCCTGTTTACAATTTCTTTGAATGTGGTAAGTCTGTTAAGTTTTCTTAAAATATAACTGGAATCAAATTAACATTGGGCTTTGTTTCCTGAAGTGCTGTGATGTATGTTCCCTTAATTCTTACTTTTGTTTTTTCGTTTTCTTTTTTTTTTTTTGAGGGCACCTTATAATTCTTCAGAATTATGTTATTCCTATGTATGTATTACATAATTTACCTGAATTTTCAATATCAGAATGTGTAGCTCTTGTATTCACACTGGGATTTGGAGACTTTGGTGTTAATACTTGAATTCTGGCAGATTACCAGGGATCTCTTAAAATGTTCTTTATTTGGAAGAATGTGGTAAGTCTCTGTTAATGGAAAACTCTTGTTAGTCTTTCTTATACTGAAGTAAGCAATTTTTCAGTCTTTATGAAGAATAAACAATTTCCATCCCTCTTGAAGTTGAAATGAAGAAGAAAAGAAAGCCTTGATAGTGGTGGTATCTCATGTTCATGGTGAGTGTATTTTACACTGAGAGTTCTGCAAAGCTTTCTTTTACTTTCTTCCTCTATTTCCAGAGAACCCAAGTGAACCTTTTGGAGCCTCAGTTATTATTGATGGAGTAACTTATGGGGCAGGAACTGCCAGCAGCAAAAAACTTGCCAAGAATAAAGCTGGTAACATTTTTTCTTTCTTAATAACAACTCCTGATTTGTTTCTCTGTTTTCATTTCTGCTTTGGAAATTACATATTTGCCAGAGTAAGTGGGAATAATTTTGTTAACAGTCAAATAAAATGTGTACATGGCCTTTTGGCAAAATTGATAAATGCTGGTGCAGAGACTTTGCTGACAAGCAAAGGTTCAGCAATGGACTGGGACAGAAAACCATGAAGGAACTTGCTCTGCTGACTTCCATGCAGGCTCTTGATGTGCACTGGGCAGCAGTGTGAGAGTCTGTCTCTAATGATCCACCAGGAAGAACTTGTTGGAGGTTTTATGTCTCTGCTGTCACCTGCTGTATAAACACCTGGGGATGGATTGGAGCAAAATGAAAATATTTGCCTATCTTTCAAAAAAAAAAAAAGGAAAAAAATCCCTCCAACTTTTGTTTGTATTGGTTTTCTCTCTGACAATAAAGCAGTTGCATTGAACTATGTGATTATTGATTTCTAAGTACTTGTCTTCATTTTTCTAACTGTGTAAGTCTGTAATAACTGTGTAAGTAGTTCTAGATGGGAATGTCTTGCCACATCTGCTATGTTAGGACTCCTCACTGAGCTCCAGGTTTCAATCTCTTTAGCATAAGGCTCAGAAAAAAAACCCTCAGCAGGTAAAGATGTATAACATCCATGTGGTAATTTCTGCACTTGAGAAGTCCATCAGTGCAGCCAAATCCCCAAAAAGCAGCCTGGAATTGTTTGTGCATGAGGAAAAGGGATTTTGCTGTGAAGGTTTAGGCAGATCCTGGGGTGCTTTTTGTACCACGCTGGGGTTTGAATGCCCTGGGGATGCAGCACCAGGGCTCAGCTCTAACAACTGAGGGACACAACTCTCATTTTTGCTGCTAAGGGCTCTGTGTCACTTATTAGAGGAGATCTTTTTCTTTACAGTCATTGTTTAAAATAAACTTAACCAAGATGTTTAATCACTCTCTGCAGCTCGAGCTACACTGGAAATCCTTATTCCCGACTTTGTTAAACAGACCTCTGAGGAGAAGCCCAAAGACAGTCAAGAACTTGAGGTACTGAGCTTTTGCTTCCTGGCTGTCATTATTGGAGTCTGTTTTTAAAAACATTGCACCTTCAGTGTCAAAAATACAATGGAAAGTTCATAAGGTTGTTTTCTCAGTCCAAGGGAAATGTGAAATTCTTCCTTTAGAGGAAGATCTATGGCAATGAAAATACCTTTTTTTTTAATTGGAATTGATCAGAAGACTTAGTGTGATGCAGAGAACTAGTTCCTTACTGATTATATCAGGTCACTTACTGAAGACCTGAAATGTTCCAAGATACCAGACTGCCTGTACTGTCCTGGATTCCAAAATCCTCTGGTTGATGCTGTGGAAAGTTCAGAGCTAAGTGTTGTCTGGTTTTGTGTGATCATCTTAGGACACCAACGAAGAACTGAAAGTGCTCAGTCTTCTGAGATGTTTTTACCTACCTGTAAATCTCAGGCAGTGACATTTGAGAAAATCAAAGGAAGAGTTTCTTTAAGTGGAGAATATGTGCTATATTTTCAGGTGCTGGAAATATGAAGTAGTTTGTTGATCAGTGGTACTTCCCACAGACCATCAGTGAGGAGTAAGGGACAAATCAGTGATCAGCCTGAAAGGAACGTTTTAAAGAGTGCAATATGCAAAGTTAGTTGTTTGTGCCTTTGCTTTAATTTAAAACTGTTGTATCCCCTACACTACTGAAATGGTCATTAGGAAAATGCAAACCATTTTTTCCATTGCTTTGCAATACAAAATGTGCCAATAGCTGTGTGATTAGGTGTGGCAGTTTTAAGGATGTTGATAAATACCTCCCATTATGGATTTAAAAGCCCTTTTAAAAGTATTAGGCACAGAGCAACAGATCTTATTGAATGTTGCAAAAGAGAAATGAGGGTTAAGGACAGTTTTAGGGCCTTACTTGCACAAAGCACAATGACCCTTCTCAATTCCTTTGTAGTATTTTAACCATATCAGTATTGAGGACTCACGGGTATATGAACTCACCAGTAAAGCTGGACTCTTGTCTCCATATCAGATTCTCCATGAGTGCCTTAAAAGGTAAGGCTGCAGCAGGAGGGCAGTTTGGGGGCACAGTGTCCCTGCACTGTTGGGCAGTGCCTGGGCACTGCTGGGCTGGCTGAGCTCCCTGTGCCAGCCTTGGGGGGACTCAGCTGGGCAATGCTGAGGCTCTTGGAATTCATGTTTGCTGTTTAGGCCTCTTCTGAGATCAGAATTTTGTTGGGGGACATATATTTGATTTCCCTTTATACAGGCTTGCCTTTTCAAGTTGCTGATCTAAAATACCCTTTTCATTAATGAGTGTTTTGGAATTTATTATTAATGTCTAATTTCATTGCAATTACTCTGGAAGATAACTGCAACCACTTCAGTTGTTTGTAGTTTTACTTAGTATGTCATCTTGATTTTGTGCTTAAGAAACCACGGAATGGGAGATACATCCATCAAGTTTGAAGTGATTCCTGGGAAAAATCAGAAGAGTGAATACGTGATGACGTGTGGGAAGCACACGGTGCGAGGCTGGTGTAAGTACAGGCTGGGGAGTTCTGCCCTGCCTGGGGCTGGGGGCTGGGGAGCTGTCCCTGCTCTGCTCTCCCAGTTCTGACTGATACAAGGGAATGTTTGGGGGGCTGGGGAGCTGTCCCTGCTCTGCTGTCCCTGTTCTGACACAAGGGAATGTTTGGGGAGCTGGCTCAGCTGGGAGCTGTCCCTGCTCTGCTCTCCCAGTTCTGACTGACACAAGGGAATGTTTGTGTTCATCTCACTACACGATGGTCCAGGACTGACACACTGCCATGACTGTTTTTACAGGCAAAAATAAGAGAGTGGGGAAGCAATTGGCTTCCCAGAAAATCCTGCAGCTCCTGCACCCCCACGTGAAGAACTGGGGCTCTCTCTTGCGGATGTACGGGAGGGAGAACAGCAAGCTGGTTAAACAGGTGACTGTGCTCTTGGGTTGGTCATAACCTACCCTGGGACTGGAGTTTTGCCTTTGGATCTTTCTGGGGGTTTAAATTTAGCCCCAGCAAAGCTTTAGGGTGTCTGTTTTGGTGTGCTGGTCCCTGCTGGTGAAGGCAGTGCCCCTCTGGGGAGCAGTTCTCAGTTCAGAAGGGATCCTGTACCTTGCTATTGCCAGAACAGGAGAGGAGTGATTGCACTGACAGTAATCACTGTTAATCTTGCATCTTCCAGATCAAAATTATATAACCTGTTAAATATTTAACATTGACCTCACTTGTGGAAATAGATTTTATTACTTAAGGAAGTACAGCTATTGCTTCATGTACATTATTTTGATCAGTTGTTGCTTGTGGTTCTGTTGAATAGGAAACCTCTGATAGAAGTGTGATAGAGCTTCAGCAGTATGCCAAAAAGAACAAGCCAAATCTGCACATCCTGAACAAGTTACAGGAAGAAATGAAAAAACTGGCACAGGAAAGAGTGAGTAAATGTTCTTGTGGATTTACAAACAACACAAGTGCCACAGTTCACCTGTACCAATGGTCAGATGGTTTTGCTTGTTTTACTCAGCATCTCAGGTGAAGAGAGCTCTTCAAAACTTGACTGGGGGGCTACTTTTAAACTCTCTTTTAAACTGTCTTATAACTTAAATGTACCTACTTCAGTAAATTTATTTTCAACGTCAGCCCAAGTTAGTCTTTCACAATGACTGACAGAAGGTTGGCTAAAATTGTACAAAATTGGAATGGTGTTTATGATTACCTTCTCTTTGTGACCGTGTGGTGGGGGCTGTTTCATGTTTTTGTAGGAGGAAACACGAAAGAAACCCAAGATGACAATAGTGGAGTCGGCTCAGCCTGGGAGTGAACCTCTCTGCACTGTTGATGTGTGAGGAGAAAATGCAAGTGGGGAGCAATAACACAAATGGAGGAACTAGATTTTCAACAATTATTTAAAAATTGTTTGCTGCAGAATGCAAGATAACTTTTAAAATCCAAGCTGCTTCAGTTATGCATTGTTCTTTTTGCATCATCAGGGCAATATTACTTTTTCCTAGTTTCTTTTTCTTTGGTTAGGTATTTTTCCTTTTTTAATACCTCTGAGATATGTACGTTTAAAGGATCGATCATAAAGGTCTCTTACTGGGCAAATGCACAGAGCACAGGCATGTTCACACAGGATAAAATCAATCAAGCACTTTTTTCCTGGAAAGCCATCCATGTTGTTTGAAATGGATGTATTTTAAGTATGAAATTCAGAATATCTATGTACAGGTTGAAGCCGATATTATATATATACACATTCATATATATGTATATATAAAAGAAATATATGTACATCTTCTTGTATGAACATGCCTAAAACTATTTTTGTGAAAAGTTTTGTTGCATTTCAGCACATAATAATATGCACTGATAAGACACTTTGGTGACAAATACAGGAAAGTGATGAGCAATGTTCCTAATGCCATAGGATTAGGCCAGTAATGCTGTTTTTGTTTTACTTTTTGTCTCCTGCCAGGCTTAGATATTTGAGAGCACAGGATAAACATTTTTTTACTACTTGAAAAGAACAAGTACACCTGGTAGTGTTAAGAGTAACAGATTGGATATCCAAAATTACTGGACTTTATTTGTAATGAAAAGAGCCTGTGTTAGTTTACAGATCACTTGAACGGGGAAAATACGGCCCTAGTTGTATGATTAAAATAAAAACTGTAGTTTGAAAGGCTGTTTTCAAAGCTTGGAGCCAAAACGCAGCTGATGATGGTTGATAGTCTAAATATACTTTGCCAATGATGTGTTTAAAGACTTTCCACTCCCTTCTCCCAGCAATAAAACAATTTATTTGTTTGGTGTCAGATTACATCTGACTTGATCAATTAAGTCTTAATTAATTTGCACCATAAAAGCAAAGAACTTAAAAAAGAATCAACACAACCCTAAAATATGAAATAACTGCAGCAATTTAGTTTTTTTTTAAGAAGCCTTTGTTTTTACTTTTTTTTAATTACATTTTTAGTTTTTAAAGACAATGTGTAACTTTTGCAAACTAGAATGTAGGTTTGGGTTATGACATAGAGTAATGAGTAGAATGAGACTATAACTGGCAATGCTCCTGACTAAGGAAGTCACAAATATGCAAAGTGTTCTCAGCTGCAGCGTGGGCAGGAGGCCTGGGCAGGCACAGCACAGGAGGAGCTGCAGCCAAGGCCCCGCTCAGGGGTTTGTTCTTCACTGGGGTTCTCTGTGGGGTTCTCTGTGGGGTTCTCTGTGGCACTGCAGTGTCTGCTCTGGGAGCCATCCCTGGGTTCTCTGTGGGGTTCTCTGTGAGGTTCTCTGTGGCAGTGTCTGCTCTGGGAGCCACTCTGTTGCCCTGTGAGGGGAGAGTGAAAGCCGAGCTGGTGCTTGTGACTCCTGGAGGAGCTGCTCTGCTCTGTCCTCCCCTCCTCCTGCCCTGGGGAGTGACCCAGCTCACTGCTCTGCACCTGCTGCAGCTTCTGCCCCTTCCCTGGACAGGGACCTGGGGGCTCCAGGGGTTGTTTGCTTTGGGTTTTCTTTTGATTTTTGCTGGGGGGGTTTTGATTTCCTGTGTTACATGGAGAGCGCTGCAGTATATTGAATTTAGTGCCTACTGGATTTTAACAATGTTGGCATCAGTATTGTAAGACCTCCTTTTACATCATGCATTACTTTGGAAATACGTGGAGTTTAATTTATATTTCAAGCTGATGTTCTCTCACGTGTTGCATATGATGTTTGAGGTTAAACAGGAGGAGTCTTGGAGTCTCACCTGTTTCTGTGTTTGAGTGATACCCTCGGGGGTCTCTGCAAATACAAATCCATCCATTTTTTTATTATTGTATTTAGCTTTTTAGTTCCACGAGTTGTAATCCTGGTACAACAGGATACGGGTAGTTGGAAGACTATACATAAACTTATTATTTAAAGAAGTGGCCTGTCTTAAAAAAAAAGAAACAAAAAACACTGCCTCTGCTTTTTTTTGTATAGCTTTAATAAATCTCCATCTTTTGAAGGGTATATAATATTGGTGCAGCAGTGACAAGCAGTGATTGCTGTTTGTCTCTTTGTTTTTATTGGATTTTTTTTGTTTATTTTCCTAAAGACAGGGCTTATATCTTCTATGCCTAAATAGATAGGTTTTATTTCAGCTTCTCTGTTTTCAGCAGAAAAATCTGTACTTGGATGGCACTGTAAAAGACAAATCACCCTTGTAGATCTTTTTATTTTTCTGAAACCAGAATGTCAATGCATTTGCAGGTCACCTGCAGAATATCCATAGATGCCTCGCTTACCAATTTGCTTTCATTAATTTTAAGAGGATTGCTGTATTACCTCACTCTGCCACTATCAGATTCACAAGGTGACCATTGCCCTTAATAACCACCCAGAGATTTCATTGTGAACCAAAGCCTAGAACGTGTATTATGCATTCTAAACAAAACCCAACCACCAGGATGGTATCAGACCTTGCTGCAGCCTTTAACTGGAGAGATGTCCAGGAACCCGCAATAACTGCTGGAACAAACAACGGAACTGCTGTTGATGTCAGTGTGGAGTATTCTTGTGTTTTAATGTTTACTATTGTTTGGAGTGTAACAGTCTTGCATTTGCACATAAGCACGAGCTGCTGTGATAGAGGATAGATCATTGCATTAACTTCAGCTTCTGCATGAACACTTACAGTGTGATTCAAGATGTATCCTAAACTTGTCTTGTAACTTGTGTGTTTTCTAGGTAATCGGCTGTAAAGGTTTAGATCTGACTGTACGAATGCATAAAACAACTGCTGCTTTTGTCACTGATACTTGTTATTTATCCCTTCTATATCCAGAGGAAGATGGGTATTTTTATAGGGATGGAGTGTATTTTTAAGAACTGTTCCATCCTTTGGGGATTAGACAGTTTTGCTTTGCATATTATGTGCTTCTTGACAAAAGTGTGGTTTATTGACTTTAAGGATTCAATTAGTGTGCATTCAAATCTTCATGGTACTGACAGAAAACTTACTGTGACTTGCAGTGACTAGTCAGATGCTACCTACTGGAACACCAGTCATCAGCTTTTTTACATATTTATTAGGCAGAACTGATGAATTAGTTGGGTACTCAGAAGTTTGGAAAGACTATTATGCATAAACTTAACTGTTGTATGTAAACTTCCATTCTCCTGTGATGCTGTTAGGCTTTATACAAATATATTTGTAACATCCAAGTATTTAAAAGCATCATGATTATCTTATTAACTCTCTAAACTGTACTTTGGTCCTGGAGTGAAGTTGAGGAAGTGATATCCTCCTAACTTTCCGTGGGAAGGAATGTGAAGTGCAAGAAGCCATGCTGTTATTAACCAAATAAAATGATCAGTTACAGTATTGCAGTGTGTATCTGGAGGTGGGGAAACAAACCAAACCCGAGTCCATCCCTATTGCCCGAGCAGGTACCAATGGTTGCTCTTTGAGGTGTGGTGGGTGCAGTTGCTTGATGCCAGTGCTGAATTGGTACAACTATAAAGCCTCATTTTCACTGAGCCTCTGCTTGCTTTTTTTCTGCACAATCATGTAATCCTCTGTGTTTGGTCTTTGAGTACTACATGTGTATTTTTCAGACAATTAGTTTTGAGCAATAAAGTTTGATATTATAAAATGCACCAGTGTGATCAGTATTACCATGGCTTAAGCATATCTAGAAAAAGGAACTTTTTTATTCCTTGAGTCCTGTAGGTGTTTTTAATAGAAATTAAATTAGTGCAGGCTCTAACTTCTTGGTTAGGGAAGTACTTGATCACCTTTCTGGTAAGGAATTGAATGTTTAAATGGTTAAACCCTTGGAATTAAATTACAGTGCTTTCTTGAACTGGGATTTGTATTTTTACTTAAATAATGTCAAGGTTGGGAGTGTCTCAGCCCCAAGTGCTGCTTTTGGTACCTGCTGTCACTGGACAGGTGGGGTGTTGTTCAGGCCACATTAAATGTGTATCAGAAGTTTGTTTGGTAACTTGAGATTTGAGGTGGTTTTTCCTTCTCCCAGTCAGTGTTGTGTCTGCTCTGGAGTGTGGATCACAGGCCCTTCATGGCAGCTGCTGGGCACGTCTGGAGAGTGACTCTGCCTGGAGAGCACCTGTGCTGGGCTGGGGCTCTCAGCCAGGTTTGTCTCCAGGCATGGGAAGTGCATGGGCTCAGTGGGGTCACTGTCCTGGTGTGTCTGTGCTGGGGGTTTGTCAAACACAAACTGCCTTTGTCTCCTGCTGCACAGGGCTACGACTAAAACAGCTGGGAAGATACCTGAGGAAAGATCCTTTGGGCCCAGGGCAGAGGTTTGGGACAGAGCACCAGTGTCCAGAAGTATTTCAGCTCTAACTCAAACACTGAAGGAGATGAGGTTGTACTCCTTCTCATTCCTCAGTGATCCCTGAATTACACAGCTCTTCCAAAAACACTTTCTGTGGGGCCAAGGTTACCCTTTCAGAGCTCCTGCAGGATCAGAACACCTCAGTGGGGCTGCAGAAGTTCCTGGAGATCACTGGCACCCCCTGAAGGCACCCCCTGAGCAGCCTCACTGACACTGAGAGGAGGAGGAGTCTCTTGCCCAAAAAGGACAAGTGTCTTCCCTCTCCTGCCATGGCCTGACTGGGGGCAGTTTGCAGGGTGAGGGCCTGGCTGGAGCCTTTAGTTCTGAGGTTTAGGACACTCAAGCATTGATTGTCCCGTCCGTGCAGCTCCAGCCTGGTCAGACTGACTGCGGCTGAGGGGAGGGGGGCACTGAGGTTGGACTGAGTTTGTTGCTTCCTAGGGAGGAGTCAGCAGTGAAATGATCTGTGGAAGGTTTAAGGTTGCTCCATCTTCACTTGCCTCCTCAGCCAGGGTGTGGTTTTGACAGGCTGGCAGAGCCCAGGGGAGCAGTGACAGTGACACTCTCCAGAGTGCCTGGTGTTGGCTGGAGGTGAGTAGCAGCTGTTCACCAAGGGTGGTGTGTTCACACTCATGGGAAGGGGTGGTCTTGCATTAAAAATCAGCCCATGTTTCAAGTAGTTGTATCTGCATAGAGTTGTGGAATACTTTATTTAAAGCCATTTCAAAGAGGGAGACAACTCTGGGCATGAGGAGAAAAGTAGAATTTGGGTTTAATAGTACCTAATGCCCCATCCCTGGAAGTGTCCAAGGCCAGGTTGGATGGGGCTCTGAGCAACCTGTTCTAGTGGAAGGTGTCCTTGCCCAGGGCAGGGGGCTTGGTATGAGATGATCTTTAAGGTCCTTTCCAAACCAAACCATTCTGTGGTTCTACAATAATGAAATTTCATTCATGAGTATGAGGAAAGAACTCGAAGCCTTGCACCTACTCTGCTGCACAGAGATTTATTCCCTGGATGTTACAGACACGATGTTATGGACGCAGCTGGCCAGGCAGGGGTTTGTGCACAGTGTCCCTGAGTCAGGGTGACTCCCTGGCCTGGCCTGCAGTGTCTCCATGGCCAGCACCTGCCTGGCTCCCTGCTGTGTCTGAGGGGACCCCTCCTGCCGTGGGCTGAGCTGCTGCCGAGCTGCCGTTGGCGAATTCCACGCGCTCAAAGCAGAGCAGTAACTCACAGTGCCTGGTCTGGGGGAACAGATCCACGGCCATGGCTCGCACCGGGCGGAAGGAGGCTCCTCTGACCCTGTTGGACGGGGCCCGGCAGAGGCTGAACAGGAAAGGACAGAAAGGGGAGGAAGAAATGAATCCATGTTTTAGTCTGCTCCTCCCCACTGCTCTTCTTCTAAGAGCTCCCCCTCCCCAGCAAGCACAATTTGTCTTAAGATATTTACTAAGTCAACCTAATGCAAGAAACACTCACTCTACAAAGTTGTTCATCGCGGCTCTGGGATTGCAGGAGACATAAATGAGCTTCTTCAGATGTTCAGCTCTTCTAATGGCAAGAATTACCTTGGAATCTGGATGATCAAAACCAAGACAGCTGTTTAGTGGCTCTGTGTGCAGCAACAGACTGGCAGAGAAATTCCAGGAACAAAGTGCTGCAATACCCTGCTGGTTCAGGCTGTTCCTGCAGCCTCCACCTCATTTGTCCCGTTGGTGTTTCCTTGGGTTCCCCCCCAGCACCCCTGAGCAGAACAGCCCCAGCTGGGGAACTTACGCAGCCCTGCTCGTGGGGGATCCACAATAGTGACCAGGTTCTGAGGAGCCAAGACGTTCATCAGGGAAGGGACAACATCTTCTGCCTTCCCACAGTAAAATTCAACATTGTTCAGTTCTGTAAGAACAAGAAGGGATGTCAGAGTACTCACCACTACATTGGATATTAAGTTCTCATGCCTTAGAAACTACAAATTGTTTAGTCTACCATGAAATCAGTGTCATTTAAACAATCACTGTTATTTCAGATCATTTAAACAACAGTCATTTGAGCATCTTCCATTATCTGGACTAAAGCAAAACCCCACAGCCAACAGCTACTGTTAATGTTTTATTTAGGAGGATAATTGGTTTCATTTCACTTCTCCACTGAAATGTTTTACTTTTGAAGAAGGAAAAAAAGCTAGCTTTTAGTCAATGGGTGAATTGATCTCATGGGTTAACACAGTATTTGTTTTCAAGAGAGATTAAGTGTTTAAAATGGACAAGATCACTATCAACAACATGTAATTCCAGGCTGCTCAGATAAGGTAAAGAGCAACTGGCTGTACAACTACTGCTTAACAAACACAGCATTTCAGCTCAACTCACCATTGATCTGGGCATTGGCTTTGGCATCCTGCACAGCTTCTTGGCACAGCTCAATTCCAATCACCTTCTTCACTTTCTACAGAATCAAGGGGAGAAGCTCCCTCTGTGTAAGTTTAACCACTTTTCATAGCATCAGCAATTAACAGGAACTTTGCCCAGTACCTGGTCACAGAATTATTGCCTTGCAGGCAGAAAAAAGGCTGAGAAGGGACCTGTGCAAATCCATAGTGACTTTTTTAACTGAAACTGTGGGATGAACACCCTTTATCCCAACCTGTATGGGACAGACAGACTCCAGTTTTGCTGGCATCTTTCTTTTTGGGGGGCCAGACTTCCTTACATGCTCTAGCAAACTCCACTCTACCCAGATGTAAGAAATGTTGGTTATTCATATCCAGAGCTTGCTGAGAAAGCCCAGACTAGTTAGTGTCAACTAGCCCAGACTAAATTAGCTTCAAAATAATTTAGGCTGCTCAACACAAGGGTGAGCTTCCATAATGACTTGGTAAAACAGCTGCAGGCAGTTTAATTAGACGTTGTTTGAAAAAAATTAAGGTCCAATGTGTTGCATTTCGAATGTATCGAGTATTTTCTTTCATTGTAACCACCCTTAAAATTAGCTGAAGAAGGCAGTTAAAGCAGCTCGTGCCCAGGGGGAGCAGGGGCTCACCTTGGCCAGGGAGATGCCGATGGTTCCTGTGCCACAGCAGATGTCCAGCACGGTGCTGTCGGGGCTCAGCTGGGCCCAGTCCCCGATGGCCGCGTACAGAACCTCTGCAGCCGCCGTGTTCACCTGGCAACGGGAGTTCCCAAGGGATAAACTTCCTCAGCAGTAGCAAATGTGCTTTAGTGAGCCTTAGCAAAGCACGTTTTCTTGTTCCTAAGACACAACTCAGCTTCACGTGTAAGTTCAAAACACACATTTAAAGTGCTGGAAGGCTCGAAATAAGTTTTGGAAAAGCGAACAAAACTGAGTCCTGCAAGATCCCCAAACCATCCACTGCATGTTCAGTGTTACCAAGACTGCCATGGAACAGGAGGCAAACAAAATGAACTCCTATAAAGAAAAAGTTGTCCTCAGTGTGCTCCCATCGAGTTTACACTCATTCACTGCTTTTACAGCCAAGAGAGAGATTTAATCACACTAAATATAAAAGATTAAATCTCTAGATATATAATATCTTGTTCCACAGCATTAGTCAAGCTCAAGGGCATTAATGCAAATCCAGTGAAATTAGGAACTTCACGTCATCCTTACCTGAAAAAATGCATGAGGAGAAATTCTGAACTTTAGGCCAAGAAGTTCTTCATATATGTACTTGTCACCAGCCACGTGCTCCAAAGGCAAGTCTTCTAGGTTGGGAGATTTCCTGAGGGTGGGGGAAGAATGGGGAGACAAAATAAGGGAGAAGACAAACATGTTTGTTACAATTTCTGCCAAAGCTGTAGTCACCCCAAAAATTGTAGTGCTACATCCTAAGCAGTAACATTTTTCATCTCTTAGAGACTCTTCTTGGTCATTTCTGCCCTGCTTATGGGAAATTCCAACAGTCTCTTGTGGAAAAGGTAAGTGACTTGCAGAAATGAGTAACACTGATGCTACTTCTCTGAAATAGCCCAAACAAGGCTGTGCAAGTGCTAGCTGCTGTTCTGCAAACACAAAACATGCCCCACAGTCCCCCAGAGACATCAACTCCCTCACCTTTGTCCTTCCTCCACAAAGTACAGAGAGGTGACACCACTGCTCCGTCCCAGCCCTTCTGTGAAGTATTTTGCCAGGGAGCTTTTCAGGTCAGTGAGCTCTTCCTTACTTAATTTCTACAGGTTTCATTGGAAAGAAGGGAGAATAATCACCTGAGTGACTTGGAGATGTGATTTAGTGTGTACTGTTTATAACATTTGAACGACTTGTTCGTTTCCAGGTATCAGTCTAAAGAGAACTGGAGTAGCAATGCAAGGCAGACTACAGCAAGTAATGGCTGTATTTCCCTTCTGCATGCCCAGACCCCAGACTCAGGTGCCAGCATTTCCCAAGCTGTGTGTGCTGCACAGGCTGTGTGCAGGGCAGTACCTGGGGGTTGAAGTAGGCGATGGCCATGAGGTGGCCGCTCCTGCTGCTGCGCACAGTGAGCTGCTTCCAGTGCCCCTCGTACGTCTCGGGGCTGTAAACGGAGTAGGGGGTTGACCTGCAATTTGCAGAAACTCTGTTACTTACACACAGAATTACTTTTGTTTTGCATAACATTAAACAGTTCATGGACACAAAAGAACATCGCTGTCCAAAGCGATGGGGAAAAAATATTAAGTACAAACAGAGGCTGCACTGATCTGTCAAGAAAGGAATGACTCCCACATCTCAGCTGAGAGAAAAGAACAGAAAGGACTGATGAAGAGAGAACATCTCCTAAAGCAAAATACTGTGTGCCTAGTTCTCAAAATCCTTTTACCCATTTTAACCCATCCAAAATTACAGAGAGGCAACAGGCAGCTTCTCATCACGTTCAGAGAATGACACCACCTTTTATATCATTAGCTGCTCTGCTTCATACCAAGTTCAAACCTTCCACCTTCATGATTCATCTGAGGTTTCCATTTTTGAGGATTTAATTGCTTTTTAAAGAAAGCACTCATTTTTCTAAAAAAGTATTGTTGCTTAAATGTACAACTTCTGTTTTATTCCTTGCTGTAAGGATGATTCTTCTCTTCCTCCCAGGAAGCAGTGGACCTTTGTTATTCAAATTTCTCCTTTTAATAGCATTTCTTTGCAGTTAGTGGAAGAAGCTCACAACTAACACACACTTTTTATTGTAGACTTACAAGTCCCAGTGCTTGCAATAAAACTGTGTTCAGCTTGTCCCTGTCCCCCCATCTCAGAGCAGCCCAGCAAGAGCAAGGGAAAAATACCCTGTGAGCCCGTGATCCAGGCACAAGGTGGAAAGAAAGAATCGCTGAAAACTGAGCCTGGTACATCTTAGGTCTTCAAGCTCAGAACAAACACTAAGCTTTTCATAATATTTCATTTTACAAATAATTTTTGAGTAAGATATCAAAACCTTTACGGATAACTCATTTTACTTATGCTCACCTTATGAAGTCTTGGAAAGCTTTTACTACTTTTTTGGCAATAGCAGGAATGTGAACAGTATCAAATGGCTCCACTACAGCACATGTACCACCCTTATATTTGCCAAGACGACAACCCACAGTTTTGTCTTCTTGATTTACACCAATCCCAATCAAGAACTCACATTTGTTGCGATATTCAGTCTAGATTCAAAATAAAGTTATGTAAGATATTTATATAGCATTTATTTGTACATGCCAAGTTTCTCCTGAAGCAAATCCCCTATGGTTAAATGCATTTGCAAACGGACACAGGACATTTAGTTCATATGGAAGATACTCATGGATTTTGACCTGTGTGAACTAACACTGAAAAGTGTTAGTAAGTCTTGTTATCTAAAGAGCAAACTATTGCCTCTGCTGAAGAATGTATTAGCTTACAACACAGGCTTGCAGGGACAGCATATTCATTTTAAACTTAGAATATCCAGTTAATTGTGTCTATTTTCTGCTTCCTATAAATACGTCCACACAGTATTTACATGAAAGGCAACAATGTCTAAAATTCATCATTTATTATTACAAGATGAAGTCCAATACTCACTGTCCACTCTCTCCTAAGACCAAATAAGGAACGTACCCCTCAGCTCATTAACCCCAGCCCACACTTCACCTGGGCTGACATTACCTGTAATGGTGACGCTTTCACTCCCTCCACCGGGCAACACAATTTATTGAACTTCTGCTTCTGCAGGAACAACCAAGGTAATAAAGCTCTGTTGTTATTTCCTATTTCCCTGCCCAAATCAGAAACAAAAAGTATAAAGCATACAGTTAGAGAAGCTGAGGCCAACAGTTGCACAAAACATTTTCTTGTATAGGGCACAAAAACGCATCAGATTATCACATGGAAGAGTATTTCTTCCAGAATTTTTTAACAGGCAAACCCTCTCCAACTTTGTAAGAGCTGACCTGAAAAAATAAGGGTTAAATGTAGCTACAGTGGTGTGTACTGGATTTATCAATGTACCCATGCATGAAAAGAATGCCAATTTTATCCACGTAAGGCAAGAGACAGAAGTGATACTTTGATCTACAAAGACAGGGCGTAAAATTTTGAGGGGATTTTAAAAGAGAAAATCCCAATAGTAATTTACCACCTCTGCAGATTGATTATCTCTTATACCCTTTGACAATGCCATTTTTTTAAGGGCACAAACATCCTCCTGCTTATGGAACAACACTTTAAAAACAATTCCCCTTCATTTAGCAATTTTTTGAAGCTGGCCAAGAACAGCAAGTTTTGTCAACTGGAACAGCTTTTGGGCCCTACCATCGCAGATTAATCTTCTATTTACTTTGACAGGGGATCTGAGTTTTGACCTACCTCTAACTCACTTCATTTTAGAGGTAGCAATTGGTGTGAATTTAGCTACATCCCATCACAAGGCCAAGTCTCGCACACACTACAGTAGCGTTACAAACAGGAATTACTTTGTCAGCTTCTGCAGCACTTGCTCGCACTCCCGCAGCTTCTGTGCCAGCTGCTCCTCGTAGGGCACGTTCCACAGCGGGGTCACCACGTCCGCGATCCGCTTGCTCAGGGGCTCGTCTCCCGAGGGAGCCGCGCGCTTCGCCTCCCCCGGCCCCGCGTCCTCCTCCTGCCGCCTCTTCTTGGCGATGGGGTCGGCTTTGGGCTTGGCCAGGCGCACGCTGAGCCGGCGGCTCTTCCAGAGCGCGCCCTGCAGCACCCGCACGGCCTTGTCCCGCTCCTCCTCGCTCTTGAACGTCACGAAGGAGAACGTCTGCTTCCCGAAGAGTTTGATCTTGTGCGGGTTGAGCCCGTACTTGGCGAGGAACTTTTTCACGTCGTTAAACCCGATGTACTTGGGCAGGTTCTGTATCTCTACTTTGTAGATCTCGGAGGTGAACAAGTCTCCCTTGATGTATCTGTACACGT
Source organism: Corapipo altera (assembly GCF_003945725.1). Lineage (NCBI taxonomy): Eukaryota > Metazoa > Chordata > Aves > Passeriformes > Pipridae > Corapipo > Corapipo altera. The sequence goes on from NW_020884906.1 coordinate 1,103,845, forward strand.
CGGGGCTCTCAGCGGAGTCTCCCCCGGCCCGGCTCTCCGGCTCAGCGCCATCTCCAGCCCCCTCCGCCGGGGCCGTGAGGCCGCCGGGCTCGCAGGGACCGCGTTCCTCCGCCATGGCCCCGCCGCCCCTCAGCCAGCCCCGCGCACCGCCCGGGGCGGGGCCGCGGCGTCACGGCCGGGCCGCTGCGAGGGGAACGGCGGCAGAGGGACGATCGGGCTGGTTTTTAATCTCTGCCCCTCGGCGCGGCCCTCAGGCACCACAATGAAAGGAGCGGCTCGGACACCGCCTCCCCCCTCACGCGAGCGCGCGCCATCTTGAGCCCCCCTCCCTGCCGCGGGCGGGCGCCGCCATGGCGCGGGGGGCGCCGGGAAAAGCGCCGGGGAACGGGGACAACGAAAACGCTTCTCGGGGGGACGGCGACACGGGGAGCGGCCCCCGGGGCGGGCTGCGGAGCGCGGGGCCGGCGCGGCGGGGCCGGGCGGGCGGCGCGATGGCCGCGCCGGGGCGGGGCTGAGGGCAGCGGGCGTTTCCCATCGTGCCTCGCGGCGGCGCGGCGCGGGCTGCGGGAATGAGGTAAAGGCGGGCGGGGCGCGCGCAGGAAGCGGCGAGCGGAGCGCGGACAGCGGGGCCATGGCCGACACCGCGGTGAGGGACGGGCGGCGGGGCCGGGGGGCGGCGGGGCCGGGCGCGAGGAGAGCGGAGGAAACAGGTGGGGCCCGGGGCGGGGGGCCGGGGTCGGGCAGGGCCCGGGACGAGCGCTGGGCCGCGCCGGGGGCCGCGCGGGGCCGGGGCGTTGCGGCCGTTCCGCCCCACCCGCCGCGGCCGTTCCCTCAGGCGCTCTCGGGTGATCCCTCTCCCCCGTCTCCCTCCTTTCTTCTCCAACTTCTCCCTGTCCCGCCCCTCCCCCGGCCCGCCCGGCCGGACCCCGGTGCCGCAGCCGCTCCCCCACGTGCTCCGTGTCGCGGGTATCGGGATAGCGGGCCCCGCGTTCCCCCGTGTGCTCGCTGTGAATGGTGCCTTTCTCATGCCTTCTGTAATTAATCGCTCGGGCGCAGGATGGACGATGAATTGCCAGGCGGAACGTGCTGCTTACACAGGACAGGACAATGTATAAAAGTTTGGCTAATGCTTCTTTTCCTGTTTTTTGAAAACAGATGTGACGTAACGCCTTTCTTGCTTTTTTCCCCCCCCATTCTGGAACGCTGGGGACGTAAAGCTAATGATACCTCCTTTGACGTTGTTGACACAACTGGATTTTACTTTGCCACATTTCTTACCTCATTCTCCTCCCTCTCCCCCCCCTTTATTTTTTCACTATTTGGTAAAAATAGGCTGCTTTATTTTAGCTGCTTTACGTGTATACCTGCACTGTAAAGGATGTTGTGCACAGAGCCTGTAAGAGTGGACTCCTTCATCTGTAAAGTAAAAATAGGATTTAAGTGTCCCCAACGTATGGATTGTTTTTCCTTTCTCTGTTATTCAAGCAGAAACAAAAAAAGCCAAACCCGAATCAGTTCCCTTGTCCCAAATCAGTTCCCTTGTCCCAGGACAGCTGTTTTGTGGTTTTATTAAACTTGCATATGAATCTCCCTTCTAGGCTTGTGTAGTGAGTGCTTCTCAGCAGCCCATAGGTATGAAGCACTGGAGATGTTTATCACTTACCTACTGGGCACACAGTAAAAACTGTTCTTAAGCTTAATGAATGCTACGACAGATTCCTAAAGAACTTAAATAGGAAGTAGTAGTTTGGCCATTTACCCATAACCTAAAGTTCCTGGAAGAGTATTAAAGCAAAAAACTTAAATTATTGCATGAGGTTTAGAGCTGTGCCTCAGAAATATCTTTGGCTGCTGGTGATTCTAATACATAAAACAGAATGCTGAACTTGGGATGCAGTGTGTCCCTTAAGCTGGGTTAGGTGGTTGGTTCGGTGTTGTGGGGGATTTTTTTCTATTTTTCCCATTAGTGATGGGTCATTAGGCTCTAAGAAATAGTAGGGTTTTAGTAGCATAAGACACATTATATGGGAGAAATGGTTGAAAAAATTACTTTTCCATAACCAAGAATTATTGCTCCAAGGCCAAGCCTCTGCACAGTTCATGAGTGGTAGGATTAAAACATCCAGCACTGCATGAACACCTTTTTGTTTCATACTTTAACCATATGTTGACTTGAAAGCCACTTGTTTTCAGCTATAATAGTTTTTCTTTACTGTTACAGGGTATTTCAGTTACTAAGATCTAATTGCTGAAAAGTCATAAAGGTTTTAATTTGAAATATATGTACTCCAGGCTTTAGGTTCACAGCATAGTTATTTGTTTGTGTTCTCTCTCTCCTCAGGAAGCACACGAGGAGCATGATACTTCTACTGAAAATACAGATGATTCTAACCACGACCCTCACTTTGAGCCCATAGTTTCCCTTCCTGAGCAAGAAATAAAAACTCTGGAAGAGGATGAGGAAGAACTCTTCAAGATGTAAGTGCAATAATTCTGTCTGTTGTCTGAATGCTTATTATGCTTTAACTTGACCGTTTATAGAAGGCTGTATGAAGCTGTAATGCAATTTGGTTGGTGTTTACTGTGATGGCAGAGATTGAGTGGGGAGTGACTGATAACAATGCCCCAAGAAACTGAAGTTTGGAACAACAGAAGGGAGCTGATAGTGCAGATCTGTCTTTAGAACTGTTCAGCATGAAACAAAACAGTAACTTAAATAATAATAAGAGGCTTGAAGTTGTGTGATCACAATGTAGAACAAGTATCTTGTGAGGAAAGAAAGGAGATCTATATGGTGTTGCTGCCATGTATCCCCAGATAGAGGGTGATGCACAATGTACTGAAATAATAAAAGCAACAGATGCAGCATTGGGGCATTTGTGGCAGCACCTCTTTCTTGTCTAAAACGTAGTTTTATCCCTAGATTGGGCCTAGTGTCAAATCAGGATAGCTTGATCTGCCTGAAGAAAAGTGTAGCCTGAAGGCTTAAGAAGTGTTTTGAGTTTGATCCCTGATGTGCTTACTTTAAATAGATTTAAAAAATACTGGTTTTACTTAAACACAGAATATTATTGCTCATCTGGAAGAGAGCAATATTATACAGCATCCTTACACAGATGCTGGTGGTAACTCAAGTGCTGGTCAGGTTCTGACAGGTACATGGTGAGATCTCTGACCTTTGGCCTCCCTGCTTGTCAGGGCCAGCATCACATGGAAGGATTTTTTAAAGACTTATTTTATTTTAAAAGATTGTGGTAGTGAAATAACAGTGTAAGTTCTGGTGTTCTGTAGGTTAATTTTCATGTCTGCAAAGGGGTGATGGAGGAAAGGAGTCCTGTTTTTGTGAATGCTGGTGGTTCTGATAGTTAAACTTGGGGAATAACCTGCTGAATGCCAGCTGGACTTGGAAGGAATAACTTGCTTTGGTCCAGGTAGTTAATGTGAGTCAGAGTAGCTTGCTCCAACATTTGACACTTTCTCTTGAAGCCCCTGGTTTATTACAAGTGCCTCTCCCTTGCATTTGTGTATCTGCCCTGCAGTGTGAGCAGGTGCCTCCTGTTCTGTACCAGTGTCCTAAACTCCTCCTTAGCAGAGCTCAGGCTGTGTCTTGGCTCAGTTTTGGCCAGTATCCCAAACTCCTCCTGTTTCTCCTCTGGTGGCATCTTGGAAGGTTCAGCAGTGATGTTCTGGAGCAGACATGTTCCACGTTATTCCTGATTGAAGGAGAGCAGCAAGTAGGCTTTTGGAGTTAAAGAGAAATGAGTGACTCTAGAGGGTGAGGCACTTTAATAGCTGATCAAACACTGGGCTTGGAATTTTACAAGAGTCTTTACTTAGCATTAAGCTGCTAAATTTTGTGAATTACTGTTGCTGGGAAGATGAAGCAGTTGTACCGATACATAAGAACTCTGGCTATAGCAACACTTGTTAATTAGCTCTCTGAATTTAAAAGGTTGCCTAAACCAAATGTGTTTGTCATCTCAAAGAGTGTCCAGAACCTGCTGGATTTTAATATAGTCATTACATCATTTCTGATAGCTCATTATTAAATTTTAATTTATCCCATCAGTTTCTAAATCTGTGTGATGAATTAGAACAGAGACCCTTATAAAAGGAATTGTTTTCTTCTGGTGTGTGGCTTTCCAAAGCACTGTGCAGCTCAGTCAGCTGTGGGGTTTCAGTAAGTGTTCCTGCATGCAGAGTAATGACATTCTCTCCTCCTCCAGGCGAGCGAAGCTGTTCCGGTTTGCGTCCGAGAACGAGCATCCCGAGTGGAAGGAGCGAGGGACTGGTGATGTGAAACTCCTGAAACACAAGGAGAAGGGAACAATTCGCCTCCTCATGCGGAGGGATAAAACTCTAAAAATCTGTGCAAACCATTACAGTAGGTTCTACACCACAGTCCTCCTTGGTTTGGTTTTAAGCAATGGCTCTGCAGAGTCGGGCAGTGTAGGTTAAGAACTCGGTGGGTTTTCAGTAGCAGCTACAGAGGTGCTGTACGTCTTTTGAACAGACATCAAATTTATATTAGACTGTAAATACAGTTGTCTCTTGCTCTTCACACAAGGCCACAAGCATCAAAAACCATTAGGGCTTATTTTTGTTAATGGAAGGAAGCTGCAATTTTTTTCCTTCAGACTCTGATACTGCTCTAAGACTAACTAAAGTCACTTTAAAATTTAGCTGGGATAGACAGGCATTATGTAACTTCCAGTTGTGTGTAGTTTACTTTAATGATTGATAGAGTATAGAAAATGCAGGCCTTAATACTGTTTGGGATAAGAATTTAATGTATGCTGGCTTGCTTTTGTAAAAGGGTGAGAAAACCCATCATGTAATAATTTACTACTTAAAGCTAAATCTTGGAATTGCTAGAACCAATCCCTTAACCATCAGAAAACAGATACTGAGGTGCCAAACTAATCTCTGTCTGCCCTTCTCTGCTTGTGAAATAAACTGAAATGAATGTGGTGCATTGGGCTGACTCACTCAAAAAAGAATCCTCTTTGAATAAAAGGAACATCAAAGTGCAGGACATACTTGAAAGTCAGCATAAATTGCAACAAGTAGATTAATTTGATAATACTTTGTTGCTTGCTTTGGTAATAGTCAGATTTTTATAGCAGGAGTATATAGTGGTCTGTGGAGTTAAACTACATTTAGATAACTTAAAATAAGAAGTAGCTTAATAACAAACCTCAAGTCAGAAGCAGTAATTCTTGTTTTCTTGGGGTAGATCCTTCAGAAAGTCAGACTGTTCAGAGGACACAGGTGTTCCTGTTTAGTAAATGAAATGGCAAATATGAAAGCAGTGCAGTCACCAACCAGCAAGAAAAAAACTTTTGTTTAAGGAAATAAATGTTGTGCATATACAAAACAGAACTGATAAATTTACAATGTTCATGTCAAAATTTGTTTGGGTTTTTTTTTCCTGGAAAAGCTGCTCTCAGTATAGATTTGTTCAATGAAGTTGTGCTGACTCACAGGCAGACAAAAGGACTCTCTTCATTTTTGCAAAACGCTGAATGGAACAAAATGTAATTTGATCTCTAGATTTTAAAAATGCAAGGAAGGGAGTAGAGTCTTCAGATTTCTCCTGAACTAAACAGGACCCAAGGGATCAAGGATAAAAAAAGCCCTCCTTAAACTTTGCATGTCTGGAATGCACCAAGTCTTAGAGCAGTGTGAGAACTTCTCCAGTCAGTCAGGTGAAGTAATTGGAACATCTTGGAGGGAAAGGGCTCCATTTACTGGGAGAGAACAAAGGGATTGAAAATACACTGTGTGCACCTTGCAGGGCTGCAGAAGTCTGTCATACCTTATACTACAGCTTTAAATTGATGGCAGAGAAGTTAATTTGATGATTAATTGAAGGAATAATGCTTTTTTTTTAACTAATTTTTGGTAGTATTTTCAGTGTGTAAAGGAAGAATGAATGCTGTTTGTCTGTCTGGATACCTTTTCCTCCTAAGTCATTTGCCTTCAGGGTTGTGCTTAGTGACTGCATCTTAGTATCACAGTCATTTGTTTTAAACAAAAAATTGAATCAAACCCTCAGGTTTTTAACAGTAGGGAATCCTCTGACACAGTGATGGTGCATTGTTTTATTTGGTGATGTAAGGAAAATTATATATGGGCACCACTGTCTTATATTTATCCAGAGTAACTCTGTGCAGAGTGCTCTACGTAACCACTGCAGGCTGTTGCCAGTGGGATTTCTGGAGGCTGCTGTGGAAAACCTTTCCTGTTGTGCTCTGTACATCTTCCAATGCTTTCTTTTCAGTCACACCCTTAATGGAGCTGAAGCCCAACGCCGGGAGCGACAGGGCCTGGGTCTGGAACACACACGCTGACTTTGCAGACGAGTGCCCCAAGCCTGAACTCCTGGCAATCCGCTTTTTAAACGCAGAGAGTGAGTGGATGGCACTGAACTTACCCTGGTTGTAAACTGTTGTGTCACACTGCCTGTCTGAACTGCTGTAAAATCACTGCTGTAGATACACTGTCTCACCCTGCATGGCAGTGTTAGCTAATTACTTCTTTATCTGAGAGGAGTCTGGTAATCACTAAACATGTGTGTTGACAAACACTGTGGTAATTAGGCCTTTAGGAATATTTGTTCAATCTCTGCCCTAGGCCCTTTTTTTAACCTAAGCCATTTCATGCAAGTGCAATGCCAATTAGAATAAAACTGAAAGCAGTTTAGAGGCTCACATGCAGCTTGTGTTCTTTTATCTCAGGTGCTGAATTGTAGTTAAGATTAGATATTTGCATTAGAAGCAGGGAAATCCTGATCTGATATTTCTGGTCCATCTGCATTAGCAGAACATCTAAGTGTTTGCTGGGTTTTTTTTAAATGAAGTTTGTAGTATCTTCTGTGTTTTGATTAGGTGAATCTCTCAGTGAAAAGTGCCAGTCAAACCCCTCATACTAGTTTGTGGGTTTTTCTGGAGTGACTACACTGAGTACCACAACAGCAAAGTAACTCTAATTATGGATCAGCTAGGATTAAATCAAAGTAGTGTCTGGGTGGGGGAGAGTTTATGTTGTTTTTGTTGGTTGTTTTTTTTTTTTTAAACATGTGAAATAAAAAAGTGTTGCATTTCCTGCTTTACAATTTGCCACACCAGTTTAGTGTGTTAGCCTTCTTTTGTCCCCACATGCTAGATGGATCAGTGTATTCTAAAACTAGATGGATTTGCCTGCATCTGGGAAGGACTTAGTGTATTGTGCTTATATCCAACATCATTATTTAGCCAAACAAATCTCTCTGATCCACTTGCTTAGTGCTTGCTTCATGATCAAAAAGGAAATTAAAAGGGTTTGGTAATTATTTGCTCGTCTTCTTTGAAAAGTCCCTTTTTCTGGTGGAGGCTGTTCAGCCTTTTGAATGTTGTGTCCTGGGGGAGAATTCCTGTCCTGCTGTTTGCCCTTTGCAGTACTGACTAAGGAGATGACAGGTGAACAGACAGAAGTATCTCCTTCAAATGTCTCCTCTGTTTGAGATGCTTGAAAAGGAATCAATACAAGCTCTTCCTGGGCTAGTTCCATAGTGCTTTCAGGATTCCTGTGGGGCAACAGTGACCTCGTGTGGGCAACCAGCCCAGCCTGGCATGGGAAGTTACCTCCTCTGTCGCTCTGGGGTTAGGAAGCACCGTGCCCATTCCTCTTTTGTCTCTTGTGCTGGTATTACTCGTGTAGAAACATCAGTGTAGCTAAATCAGCTGGTTGGAGTGAATCGAGTGGTGGCTTAGACCAAAACATCCTGACAGTTGTGCATTCTTAGCTCTTGTCTCAGGAGCAGCTGGAGTGCAGCCCTTGGGCCAGAGTGAGTGCTGTGCTGATGGAACAGGCATTGGCTACCCTTCTTCATGCTAAGAACCCAAGTCATGGGAAGGTTGTGGAAGGCTCCTGGGGTATAACATAGCTCACAAACATAGTAGTTCAGAGCTAATCTTCAGTTTTTTGCATACAGATAGTTGTGTGAGCAGTCTCTGACATGTTCCTATTCCTGTAGGGTAGAGACAGCTGGGAGTTGCAATAACTACAAAACAGCTCCTGCTGGCATTACATTTTGATTATTTTGCAAAATAAACTGCTTCAGTAGACTTGCTGAAGAAAATAAACTGCTTTTGCACAAAGATGTGATTGAAGAATTTTGCATCCTGTGTGATTTACTAGATTACTTCAGAGGTCCCTACAAATGCTGTTTACACAGCTTCTCGTTGGGTGTCTTTCCACAGAATTAGAAATATTCAATGTTGTGAGGCAGCAAAACTAATGAAAAAATATTTTATCGTTATTGAAACAGATGCACAGAAATTCAAGGCAAAATTTGAAGAATGCAGGAATGAAGTAGGCAAGAAAGCAAAGAAAGGTAAGGTGGTCTCAGTTTTCCAGCTGTGTGAGTGGTGACAGTGCCCTGGAGTGTCGAGTTCCAGCAGACTCACTCTGTGCTGAACTGCAGCCTTCAGTTCAGGTGCTTTTCTGTCTGCAAGAGTAAAGCTCACTGCAGTGACCATGGCCTTCTTTGCTGTAGGAGGCTGTTACAGTTGCTGTTGGGACATTGCTTCTTTTGAAAGCATACCAGGGAAGTGTTTATGGTATACAAATGAACTGTGAACACTGCAACCACAGTCCTACTTCTTCCTCCCAGTTCCCTTTCCCAAACTCCACAAAAATATAATCATGCAAGTATAATATTTAATGGTTTGTATAGTTGTTAATGTGTATGAAGTCGTAGCATTTATTCACAGGTCTCTTAATAGATTGTTGCACCACCTTATGGAATTGCCTGTGTGCCAAGATGTGTCACCATATCAAATAAACAATTCCAGCTTTTCTAAGTACAGACTACCTGTGGTCTGCATCAGCATTATTCAAGGTACTTAGACTGGGCTTTGCCAGTTTTAAGAACTCCTGTTCCTCAGTTTCAGACTGGGGAACCTGACTTCTGGTGGTTGTGGTTCAGATGAGAAGAGGCTGGGCCTTGTCTGGGCTCTGTGTGGAGCTTGTCATTGGCAGCAGCACAGCTGGCCAGTTGTTACACAGTTCTCAGTCTCTGTAATTAGGCCCTTATGTGGTGATTAACATATGCAAGTGGTATTTCTTGAACTCTGACATCTGAGATAATAATTACCAGAGGAAAAGAAAAGGAATGAGTCACTCCAGTGGTCGGTGGAGAATGTCTTTATTTTTGTTAACATCCTGAATACCAGCTGTCTCTCCCCTCACCATCCACTTCTCTACTCTTTTCCCTGTAACAGGAAAATCCATTACTGCCTCTATGTAACACTTTTCCTAATCAATCTTTTAGCAGGCACAGACAAAAATGATAGTGCTGATAAAGTTGCTGAAAAACTAGAAGAGCTTTCTGTAAAGGAAGAAAGCAGAGAATCTGAGAAGAAGGAGACCAAGGAAAAAACTGAAGAAAAGCAATAAAATCATCCTGGGCCTTGCAGTTTTTTCTTTACTTTTTTCTTTCTTTTCCTTTTTTTTTTCTTTTTCTTTTTTTTTTTTGTTTTGTTGGGTTTTTTAAAATTTTTTTTTACAAGGGACTTTATAAGGAACACAGATCAACATTCAGGTTGCTTTTTTCTAAGCTTTTGCCCTTTGGAAGGTGTCTTCAGAAAAATCCATTCCCCAGTCATGAAAATGTACTGTGCTAACTTTCTTTTCCATAGTGGAAACACTTATTTATAGTCATCCAAAAGAGTGAATAAAGCAAATGTGAAAACAGCATCAGGGGCAGAACTGTAAAGGCTTGTGAATACACTTGTTTCCTTGGGTGTGAAGCTACATATCATCATTCCTGTGGATTTAGCAGGTTAACAGACTTTTACCAGCAGGGAAGGTCAGGATGCATTCGTGTTTCTTGTCTGGCTTCTCAGTGTGATGTCCCAGAGCTTTCCCTGTGCTGCTGTGTGTGCTGGGCAGGGCTGTGCCAGGGAATGGGGCACTGAGAGCCTTCCTGGCACACTTGGTGCTGAGCCACCAGACAGGGAAAATGAAGGTGGGGGAGAAAATGCATGATGTGAGATTTGACAAGGATTTTCCTCTTAAGAAACAAAACCTGTGCTTCCCCCCTGCCCCAAATTTGCTAATACTACAAAGGCTTGATTCCAGCAGAAAGCTGCTGCTGTTGTCCCAGATCTTCCATGCCGTGCTCCCCGCTGGCTGAAGGCACAGCAGCCTGTTCTGCCAGGTGTGTGTGCAAAGGAATCCAAACTGTGTGAGTACCTTCCTGTGAGATTCCCCCTGTCAGCAGATCCTGGCAGTTGTAGCTAAAATTGAAAAGCTTTTTTTCCCTGGGCTTTGGAGCTCACATTGTTTTTACAAACTGGAGGAGTTCTGAACTTCTCAGATGCTTGGTAGGGAGGCTGTCCCTCTTGGAGGGTGGCAGTCACTTTGGAACAGTTAATGAGTGGTACAAGCTTGAGGGACACTCTCCTTGCCAGAATGGGCAAATTGGATAAACAACAAACATTTGCAGTGAGGAGACTGATTTCAAGGTAGTGCTAGAGTAAGAAGATAAACTATAGTAAGCAATAAAATCAACACAATTAAGTCTGATAGATGAAATGAACTTCGTTGTTGAACACTAATACAAGGATTGTGTTAGGATAGTGATGAAATTTTGCAATAGTTTCCAAAATAATTAATGAAAACCAGACAAAACCTGCTAAACTGTAAGACTGAATGATGTTAACGTTGGATAGCAAGACCTTTTTATCTTCATAAAGAGGCTTTTAACTTGGTCAGGTTCTGCAGCCTACTTGAGGAAAATACATTTTTTAAAAAATCATGTTTTAGCACTGTCTTTTAATGCTACCATGAATGAGTCTTAAATCTGGAACGGTAATTAAGGTACTCACTTCATTCAAACAGAGTAATTCCTTTGGTGTTTTGCACATTCCCCTTCAAGTACAGCAGATATCAAAAGTCTGTTAATTAACAAAGGTGGTTGAAAGGCAAAATAAAATGCTCCTTAGTGTTTCTGGTTTGGAAATAACAAGACAAAGCTATTCTGAAGTATTTAACATTTGAATGTAAAAGCCAAATCTTTATCCATGAGTCACTGTAAATTCTCTGATCTGATAATGTCAAACAGTGTGTCTAAATTGATAGAAATGACATTTTAAAAATTCAAAATAAACTTAAATTTTCATTTAAAGGATTTGCTTGTTGTTTTAAGAACTCTTCCTGGGAATGCATTTTTAGTCTACAGGGGCAAAGTGATGAAGGCAGCAAAATGGGTGAGTTGGATTTCACTGTCAAACGTTGGACAGGAGAGGGGGAGGCAACACCTGAATTACTTAATTTGTCTTGATATTAGATATTTATGATTCCTGCTTATTGTTATTACCCTCTTCTTCCCCTCTTATGCATGTTTAAATGATTTCAAGACATTTCCATTCCTGTTTAGGTTGATTGATCCATGTTAACAGTTCATGGATTGGAGCCATCCTTGCAGGTCTGCAGTCTCAAAGAGCAAAGTTATGAGAGGCCACTAAGTGAACTGATTTCTCTGGATAACGTTTGGCTGAAGAATGTTGTAGTCCCCTAAAGTAAAGGATGGGCAGGCAAAGTTCTGCTCACTTTAGAAGCCATAGGTGTGCTGTTCTACACCTTAAAAAGCAGTAAGTATTTTTAAAATTGATCTCAGAGAAATAGGACTTCTGTGCAAGTCGTTCTAATGATCAGCTTTCTTATATGTGAAGTAAACCAGCACGAGGAGTCCTTGAAATGTTTTTGTAGCTTACTCTGTACTGAGAATTCTCCAGTTCCAGCTGATGCTGTGTTGTCTCGTCCCCCTGCCCAGGTCACCAGGGATTCATGGTTTCCCCCATCCTCACTGTTGACAGGGATATTGAGCTGACAGAACCTGCCCTGCCTTGTCAGGCAGTAACTTGGCTCCAGAACTGCACTAGTCCTTTTTCAGAAAGGTAGGCTTGTAGTGCAGAAGCTCCCTCTGGAATTTGTGGGCGCAAATACATCAGTTGCCTTATACTCGTTTCTGCAATGGCAATAACTTCAGTGTGATTAATGTCTGAACCTGTTTGAAAGCCTTGTGTCAGTAAAAATAGATCACAGAAATTGCTCTAATTCACTGTTCAGACACAGCACAGAAATTCAACTAATCTTTAATTTCTGCAGTTCAGAGGAGTGTGGTGAGACTTTGTCTCTAGGATTTTAGAGGCAAATTTGATTCTAGGTTCTTTTAACACCTGCAGTTCAACAGTGGCAACTTTCTTTTTTTACTCCCAGTGAGGCAAGGTAACTCAGCATGTTTAAAATAGTGGGGAATATAGCTTTGTTGATGCAGCTGGATAGAGAATAAAGTCTTTTTAAACACTTCCAACTTCAGTAACAGCATTATTGAGAATATGAATCTTACAAAAGGTACAACTGCAGATTTTTTAAAGGTTTTAATCTATTTTCAGTAAAGAAGGAAAATACAGAGGGTTCATAAAGCATTGGCAGGTGCTGAAGTCTGCATTTTGTAAAAACTCTGCTTGAGAGGCTTAGAAAGATGCTTTCCAGGCCAGGCTTAGTGCCCCAGCCTTTGGTGGTAGTGATGGGTTTGTGTGCACAAAGCTGGATGGGTGAATATCTGAGGACACCTCAGTAATGAATTTAACCTTGAAACCGTTAAATTTTGACAAGCATCAAAGTAGTGTCTTCTTAGCAGGTAGTTAGGGTCTTAAAGAAGCCTACTTACAGCAATGAATTCAAACCAGCTCCCTCTAAATCCCATGTTAATGATTTTGAAGACTACACTAATGTGTTGGGTTCTTTTTTTTTCCCCTCCAGGAATAAGCTTGTGTTAGTGATCCTAAATGTCCCGTTAAGAAATTGCCAACACCACAGTTTGTTGTGGTTTAATACTGTGACATTTTTTTTCCCTGGGTGATGAGGATATTTCTCAAGACTACCCCATATAATTCAAGTTACATTGCTTCATACAAGCAGTGCTTATCAGTTTAATATTTGTTTGCTGGTATATGAACACTGTTGGCTTCCAGAGTTTCAGCAGCATCATTTAGACGGATAGTTCATTCTAGTGGAGGACAATTACACTTAAGTAACAGTTTTAAACAGGATGGTTGGTGAATCTTCAAAAGTGTTTGGAGGCTCCGGGTTTTTCCGGAGTATGGAGTGGGAGAAAACCCGGACTGGATTTT